>NW_016808848.1:785725-793867 GCF_001698545.2 Rhinopithecus bieti
AAAAAAAAAAAAAAAAAAAAAAAAAAAAAAAAAAAAAGAATTGCTGTCCTAGAGCCAAGGGAGGAGCCCCAGAGGACAGAGCCTGGGCCAGTGGCAAAGGTCTCTGAAGTATGGATTTCAGCTCAAAATAAGGAAGAATGTTCACGTTTAAGTCCAATCTAACCATAAATGAACTGGACTTCCTTAGGAGTTAGTGAGTGTCTCATCACCAGAGGTATGCAAAGAGGCTGGACAGTAGGCCCTTGGCAGAGACTATACCCTAACAAAGAGACATGAGAGAAGACACTTGAGTCTCTTCAAGCCCAAAAGTTGTGTGACCCTATAAACTAGAATAATGTGACCTCAGAAGACTTATATGTGTGTGAGTGTGTGTGTGTGTGTATGTGTGTGAGTGTGTGTGTATGTGTGTGTGTATAAAGTTCACAGGTTCATTTCTATATATTTGTTGCCAAAGGGTATATGAGAGATGAGTTGAGAACAGGTTTATAGTTAGAATGAAATTGGAGCATTCTGAGCATCACTGGTAACTCCGTCATCAGAGTAGGATTGCAGGCAGGCAAGAACCTGGCCCAGAAAAATGAGCTCCACTGCAGAGCACAGAAGGGGGGATGCACACTCTCCCATGGCCTGCTGCTACCCAGAGATCCCCACACACCGCCAGCATGGCCACAGCAGCCATTACAGCATCCTATTTTGGAAGAGTCTTTGCAACATTGCACTTTTGTGGCTCCCAGTACGCTTGCCTCTCTGAATGACAACAGGAAAATGAAATGAGTGTATTGTTCTGGAATGCACCACTGTGGGGTGTGCGTGTGTGTGTGTGTGTGTGTCAGCTCTGTAGTCTTTTGTCTTACTGTGCTCTTGCTTCATACTAAGAACAGCCCTCAAAGCAGGTGACCCCAGCATTTCTCAGAGGAGAACCTGGGGCTCAGGGTGAGCATGTCACAGTCCTGGAGCCAGACCCTGGTTCAAGTGCAAGACCCATGGCCGTCCGTTACACCAGGGCGCTGTAGTGTGCCCAGGCTGCCTTTAGCCAAGGACACACTGTAAAATCTAAGATGTAGCAGGGAACAGGAGAAGAAACACTTGAAGTTCATCCAGGCAGCAGCCTGCCTTTCTCCGTGTGAGCTGGGAGTCCCAGAATCAGCCAGAGTCCCAGGGAGGAGCATGAACAACAGACAGGGCCCTGAGCCTGGAGTTAAGATGCTTGAGTTTCAGTTGCCCTGAACTCTTGATATGTGACCTTGGGTAAGTTCCAGCCTGCTCCTGGGCTCAGTATTCTCCCATGCAAAATGGGAGTGAGGCTGATGACTAACCTCCTAGAGTGGTTGGGCAGATCTAATGAAACTGAAAACCTTGACATTGAATGCACACACTCAGCTCTAGTAGAGTAAAATAGTTCTGTCCAGGATCCCGCATGCTACAGAGTCCTGATTTAGAGGATCTTCACACTCTAGTTCTGTCACCTCTCCATTCACGCCAAGCTGGGCTTGGACTTGACAGCAGGGAGTCATGACGAACAGCCAACCAGGTTGTGCACTGAGTTCTCAGCAGAGCCCTGTGAGAAGGTGATGAGAGACACAGCCTCTGCATGGCCACACCAGGATTGGAGCTGGACAGCTTGGGCAGGGCCCTCTGGGAGCTCTACTCACTTTGGGGCCACAGATCTGACCCCAAGCCCAAGGCCAGTTACCACCTTCTCCCCCAAAAAGAGGATCCTTGGCCAGAGGAGTCTGGCCTGGGGTAAGGTGCAGCTGGGTGGGGCACTTGAGCAGGCACTCCTAGGCCAGGCAGGAAGTATGGGGAAGAGGGCTGCCCTTGCTGGCTCAGGGCCACGATCAAGTCTAATTTAAGGCAGGGCTTCTCATCCTCTTTCACATCACAGCACCCAATATTCGCACAGCACCCTGGTGACCACAGAGCCTGCTTGTGGCTGGTGGTGCCTGGCCCACCCATGTGCCCCAAGGCGGAGGAGAGCACTATCTTGGGGCCCTTATACCCAGTCCTGCCACATGACCAGGGCACACTGTTGGAAGATCTAGATTTGTGGTTTAAAGGTTTGAAGAGGTGTTAGGCGGACCTAGGTTCAAGTCACAGCTCCGCTCTCCTTCACTCCTGTGTAACCTGGAGTGGGTCACTCAGCCTTATGGAGCCTCGTTTAATGTCCCCTAAAATGGGGTGGTGCTAGCGCTCATGCCTGCGGTGATTGAGTGGGTGAAATGAGACTGTGTATAGCACACTTAGCAGAGAATCTGGCCCACGGTGAACAGTTAGTGAATGTGAGGGGGTCAGAGGAGGTACAGATGACGGGTGGGAGTGACAGCGAAACCGGAAAGAACCCAACACAGGTACCTCCAACACAGGCTAAGTCCTCCTGAAAAAGGCAGGAAGGCGGGTGTTTGGGACGGTGGATGTGGAGGAGCCCCAGAGGCCTGGAAGAATGGATGCAAGCTTCACCGTGCTATGAAGAAGGGTATCCCAGGGCAAGGAAACCCCACAATAAGGGCACCAGGAGGAGAGATGATGGACTGAGTCATGGCTGAGACTGGGGAATGGGGACAAGTCTGGACAGGTATGGAGGGTCAGATCACAGCATTGGGGGTCTGGGATCATGGGGCCTGGACGTCTTCACTGCAGTCTGGGGAGTCACTGAAGGTCTTGGAGCATGGGATTAGCATAGTGCGGATAATTACTTGGAGGCAACATAGAGGAGGAATGGGATGGGGAGAGACAAGAGAGGAGACCAGGTCCTGACCGAAAGCAAGAGCCTGGGGCAGGAGGGAGGGCAGAGGGGAGAGAACTTCACACAGGTGCACTCACCTGTATGTGACAAGCGATTGGATGTTGGAGCCGGGGTGGACATCAAAGAATGAGAAGGGCTGGAGAGACACCAGGTTCTGGTCTTACCTGGGCAGACAGTGGGCTGCTTTCTGAGCTAGCCAACCTGGAGGAACAGCAGGTTTAAGGGAGAAGGTGATGAGTTCAGACTGGGAGAGGCTAGGCAGGAGTAGAGGATGCCCCTGGTGGCTGGAGGCAGGGAGCGGGTAGAGGGCCAGCCCGGAGGGCCTGGAAGCAGAGGACCAAATAGGGTCTCCTGCATCTGGCCACCAGGAGTTCCCTGGAAATGATGGGGGAGCAATTCAGCAGAACTAGGCTAGAGAGCGGTGGGAGGGGAAGATGATGGATGAGAGTGTAGTCTCCTTTTTCAAGAAGCTCACTGAAGGGGAAGAAAGAGGGAACCAAGAGGCTGAGAAGCAGAAAGCAGGGAAGGAGGAGTTTCAGGCCAGTGCTGGGCTATGGCCCTGGGCAGGGGAAGGAGGCAAAAGCACACGAGAGAGAAGGTGATCGAGGAAGCAAGTAAGGGCGAGGTGCTTTTCTCTCCCAGTCATTTAGTACTAGGTATAAGCCACACAACTTCTCCAGGTTTAATTGACAGCTCTCAGGATCTTACTGTACCATACTGTGTCTGAGGGACCAGGCTCCTCTTCAGCTCCTTTTGTCTTTCTCTGTCTCCTGTCATCATTCTCCGCATCGTCTGCCTGCTGGGTCAGGGTCCTCGGTGGCCCCCACCCCCCACCTTGGCTCTGCCTGCTGCTAGCAGGTCAGGCTTGTCCCTGGACCACAGGAAGAAAGCAGGGCTCCACTCTCAGGACAGAGGCGGTTCAGCCACTGGTTGCACCCACGTGCACCCCCAGGCAACACCATCCTGCTGATTTCTGCTAGGTTGGGGCACAAGGGGTCCAGGCTGCCCCATCCTGCTGAGGGTGGGGTACAGGCAAGAGCCCAGCAGCCAGGCCTGGAGCTGTCTGCTCCTGTCTGGTGTTGCTACCACGGAATCACTGAATGTGGGCATGGAGGGGACCTCTGAGGGGAAGGGATTTGCTTGCCTGAGATCAGGAAACAGAACTGTCCACTCAATAATGTGGCTTTGACAAAACTCGGGTGACCATGTGAATAGTTTCTTGTTCCACATCAGCTAGGACCTCCTGGGTGTTGAGATCCAGGAAGGATTGTCTTAGACCCCCAGGGCCAAGTCCTGGGGAGGTCCTGAGCCTGCTGCAGACTCCTGCCCTTTCCCAGGCCTTTCCTGTAGGCTCCAGGTCCTGTTCCTGGGTCACAGATGCACAGTGGTCCCCTTACCCGTCAAGCAGTTCCTGAATTTTAGAAGAACTTCCTGAAGGTGAGGAGCAGGCACTTTCCACAAGAGGCATGGCTCTCCCTGGGGACATCTCATCCGGCTGCCAAAACAGCTGCTAGTTCCAGGTTCTGTTCTGGGCCTGCATTTCTCCATCTATAAGAAGAGAAACTGGATCAGTTCAGAAGCCCCTTCGTGTTTGGAAATGGGGAGAGAGGAGGGAGATCAGGGCTGTCACAGTGACAAGAGGACATTCATGGCCTTTAGTACCCAGGGTCCAGGGGTTCTGTGCACCCTGCCCAGCACAGAATAGTCCCTCACAGCAAAGAATCCCCCTCTGCCTCCCCAAAGAAAAGTGGCTGGAAGTGCCCATATTGAGAAACCCTGGTGAGTGATCTTACGTGTCCCTTCCAGATCTCTGATATTGAAGAAAAAAAAAAAAGAAAACACCCAAACTTGTAATCATAACATTCTACAAAAAAAAACCTTACCTTGAAATGACAGCTTCTAGCTTTGCTGCCTCAGAGGTGTGAGGCTGCTGCTGTGGAGATAAGCAGTCCAGCCCCTGAGGGATCTGGAAGGTTCCTCCCAGCTCTAGCACTCTGTGGCTCTCTGCAGCAGGAGATAATAACGATGCTTTCCACATCGGGAGCAGGCTTTCCTGTCTCTCCAGCCTGCGAGTCACACTGCACCTCCTTTGATCATCTTGCCAGCCCTGGGAGGTTGTAGATGAGGAGGTTATGGCTCGGAGAGGCTGGGAGACATGTGCAAAGTCACACAGCTGACAAGAGGTGGACTTGGGATCTGAGCCCTGCTCCTTTCCCCTCCCTGCCTAGGCATCCTTGTTGGCATCCCCCATGTCCCCCAAAACAGGCCATGTTGACTCACCTGCCTTCCCAGGAAAGGAAAACCATCTCAAGACTCTGAAATGTAGCCTGGAAAGGCCAAACATACCCCCTAACACGCACACACACACACACACACACACACACACCCCCCACACCCCACACATACCCAACACACACACACACCCCCAACACACACACTGACACAAACTCACATTTACATGCACACCTACACTCACCCCCAGCAGAAAAATCTACCAATTTTAGGCTGGGCACAGTGGCTTACGCCTGTAATTCCAGCACTTTGGGAGGCCGAAGCGAGTGGATCACGAGGTCAGGAGATCGAGACCATCCTGGCTAACATGGTGAAATCCCGTCTCTACTACAAATGCAAAAAATTAGCCAGTCGTGGCGGTGGGCGCCTGTAGTCCTAGCTACTTGGGAGGCTGAGGCAGGAGAATGGCGTGAACCCAGGAGGCGGAGCTTGCAGTGAGCCGAGATCGTGCCACTGCACTCCAGCCTGGGCGACAGAGCGAGACGCCATCTCAAAAAAAAAAAAAAAAATGCCAATTTTTCCACATACTTAAAAAATCAACATTGGAAATGTTTACAAAAAGAAAAGGGGCAGGGATGGTCCAGGGAGAAAGTTCTACATGCCAGCTTCTGGGAGCTGGTCAGAAGATGGAAAGCACCCCCTCCCTCAAAGGAGCACTGGCCGGGCCAGGCCTAGGAACCCGTTCCAGCCACAGCGGTGGCAGGAATAAAAGGTCCAGTCGACCCCAGCTGAGATCCCCGTGATGAGAGGCAAATTGGGTGGCCCTCTTCATGTGCACCCACTGGACTACACCCTCCCTGCCCGGGCTGTCTCCCCGCCCGGCCCTGACCGCCCTGGCCAGCCCTGCACAGGACGCAGAGAAGACATGATTGTCAAGGTCTGGTCCAGGGTCAGAAACATACAGAGGAGCCCTGTCAAGTCTGGCCTTGTGCTAAGTCATCACTCTATCTGTGTCAGAGGTGTGCAGGTGACAAAGAGAATCTGCATTCTTAACCAGACTGCTTCTAAGTTGAGAACCAAATGTTACCCTATTGTTTAAAATCCTTTAAGGCCTTGCTGCCCAAAGGGTGACCCCTGGATCAGCTCCTCACCTGGAACTGCTTAGAAATGCAGCATCCCAGGCCCCAGCCGGGACTGCGCACCTGAATCTGCATTTTAACAAGCTCCCCAGGCTGTTCGTGCTCACGTTATCGAGTGAGAAGCCACGCTGTCCTCTCACTTATCACACTTCAGCCTCTCTCACCACATGAGGGTTCCTAAAATATACTGATGTCTTTGCATTTCAGGTTCTTTTCCCTTACCATGCCCTCTACCATGTGTGTTCTTCCCCTAGCTTTTCACATGGCTGGCATTTCTCATCCGCCAGGTCTCAGACTAAATGTCACCACTGCAGAGTAGCCATCCCAGGCTACCTGATCTGAAACAACTTCCCCCATTAGCACCCCTCCAAGGACCCGTGGTTTCCTTTAGGAATATTTATCATCGCTTGTATTCACAGGTGTACTGTGTGGTTTGTTGAATGCCTGTGATGAACAGCCCCCATTCCACTGGAATGTACCCTCCAAGAAGGCAAGCACCATGTCGGTCTCATTCACCCTGTACCCCCACACCAACATGGTGCATGACACACAGCAGGCATGTGACAAATCCTCATGGAGTCGATTTCAAAGGAATGAATGTAGGACAAATACAGTCATGAAATGTAGGACAGATAGAGTCATCCCCCAATGACTCAGACTCCCATTAACTACACTGTAAATTAACCCATGGGCTCCCTTCACAAATGGGAAACTGAGGTCTAGAAAAGGGCAGGGATTAGCCCAAGATCATCCAGCAAGTCTGTAGCAGGACCAAGCCTTTTGACCTTTCTGGCCTCAACACCTCCACTCATGCTCCAACTCCCTGCCTGTCAGTTTGTGCAGCCGGACAGAGCGGGATATTTGCAGGGGGCACTGACCTACATTGTGAGTAATTGCATTATGCAGAGGGACTCTCGGGCCAGCTGCTCTCCTTTTGCCGCACAGATGGGAGAGGCTTTCCCAGGCAGCTTCTGCGTGCCTCCTGCTGAGCAGCAGCCTGACCAGAAGTCAGGTGTGCGCACTTCCATCTTCTGGCCGTCCCAAACCGGTGTGACCTCACTGCTGGACACGGTGCCCTGCCAGGCAGGAAAGAGCATTTTATCAGCCTGAGTTCAGCTCACAGCACCAAAGCACAGCGTTCACCCTAAAGCTCTGGGGGCTTCAGGGGAAGCCACTATTGAATGTTTAACGATGAAGTTCTTCCTCCCTCAAATAAGCACTTAGCAGTTTGTAGAACTGGTTACACCCACTGTCTCCTCCGATTTGACACAATGATGCGTGTGAGAGGAGGGCACATTAGGGAAGGCTCATGGTGAAGGAGGAAGGAGTGCTGCTTTGAGAGTCACACACCCCTAGGTTGAATCTCAGCCCCGAGACTTACTAGCTGGAGATCTTGGGCAAGTTACTTCATCTCTCTGTGCCTCTGTTTCTTCATCTGTGAAATAAGTATAACACCTTGTTGGATTTTTATGACTTAAACAAGATGACAGGTGTAGAGTTCCCAACCCAGCAATGAGCACATTATTGTCACTCATGAGAAGGCAGCTCTTGGTGTCCTTATGGCTGATATTATCAGGTGAAGTCAGCCCCCTCTTTCTGAGGCTGCCTCTCATGAGAACTGTCCTGGTCTTACTGGAATGGGAGAGCCGTGAGGACAGGGCTCTTGTCTATCCAGGTTATAGCTGCATGCCCCATGCCCAGAACAGTATCTGGCAAATGGTAGTGCTTAACAGTTATTCACTGAATGAATGAATGAATGAATGAATGATTTCTTAGGCAATTGCCAAAGACAGCAACAAGTAAGAAAGAAAAATAAAGAAAAAAAGCAGCCAGGCACAGTGGCTTACGCCCATAATCCCAGCACTTTGGGAGGCTGAGGCGGGCGGATCATCTGAGGTCAGGAGTTCGAGACCAGTCTGACCAACATGGAGAAACCCAATCTCTACTAAAAATATAAAAATTAAGGCCGGGCGCGGTGGCTCAAGCCTGTAATCCCAGCACTTTGGGAGGCTGAGGCGGGCAGATCAC
>NW_016808848.1:794475-800668 GCF_001698545.2 Rhinopithecus bieti
AAACTCCGTCTCAAAAAAAAAAAAAAAAAAAAATTAGTTGGGCATGGTGGTGCACGCCTGTAATCCCAGCTATTTGGGAGGCTGAGGCAGGAGAATCGCTTGAACCCAGGAGGTGGAGGTTACAGTGGGCCGAGATCGCACCATTGCACTCCAGCTTTGGGAACAAGAGTGAGACTCCGTCTCAAAAAAAAAAAAAAAAAAGTTGAAAATGTTTGCAGGCCAGTTATCCAGAGCAAGAAAAACGTTCTTAGGGCAGTGCAAATGCTGTCCTGCAGAGAAGAGGCCAAAGCCTGGGCTTAGGCCCTGCCCCTGATGTCTGCAGGATCAGCACCCTGTGCTCGCTGGCCCTGGCCTGCATGGACAGTCTACACTGGGAACAGACCAAGAGCAGTGCCCAAGTATAGCCTGAGTCCTTCCCTAGAAGCCCCCAACAGCTGCTCCAAAAGTGGGGGAGTCCTCCATGGTGCTTGGAAATCTGGCCTCGTGTAAGGCCAGTGGGTGCCTTCCAGAGGAGCCCAAGATGCTGCTGACGGCTCCACCGTTTCCAGCCCTGCCGTGCTACGGTAGTTCTGTGTCCCCAGCAGAGGGTAATCCACCACCACCAGGCTGGACCCTTCACATGGCTCTTCGGTGCCCTCTAGTGGTGCTTTGGTGCACGACAATGACAAGCACTGGGGGTTGGGGGGTGGGTAGCCCACCTGGCCCTGCAGGTTGCATGCTCAGGTGCATCTTTCCCCATGTGTGACTGCACAGACCACTGCGAACTCCAGGCCCAGGCAGAATCGGGATGGATTAGACAACACGCACAGCTTGTACAGTCTGCTTTGTGGTTCAGTACGGGAGTCACTTGATTTTCTTCCAGATGCCCATCCCCAGCCTCACGGGAACAGGAACCTCATCACCCCCAAAACTACCCCAACCCCTGCCACTGTGACCTGTGACCTGTGACAGGGAGATGGGGCTGCGTAAGGACAACATTAGTGACCAGAAGATTTTTGCAGTTTATTTCTGGATCAGTGCCTGAGTATGGGGAAGGTGGGTGTGGGAGCAGCTCTGCCACCCCAGGACCACTGACTTCTCTGAACTCTCAGTGGGCCCATTGTGTTTGCTACCCTCCTGCCAGGACTGTGCTTGAAGTCACTGAGATGGGTGCGGACCTGAAAGGCCAAAGATAAGAATTCAGATTTCAGGATTCAGAGAGGTCAGAGCAGTGAAGGTGGGGTTGGGGGAAGGGCAGCAGCGAAGAGAAAGGCAAAGGTAGCCAGACTGGAATGCCAGCAGCACAGGGGGAAAGACTGGGCTAGCAGCAGTTCTGTGAAAACTACCTGATGGGTCTTGGTCAGCCTGAAGGAACATAGGAATCACTGGTGGAAGATCACATAGAAAGCCAAGGAGATCCCGAACAAGAGGTCAGGCTGACTTGCTCAGCACTGCCTGGAGTGCTGAGCTCCATTCTAAGCCTGTAGGAGTGATAAGTCTGTAGAGCAGTGGTAAACTCCAGCAGGTTGACTGGCAAGGAGGCCTTGTGGAGGACGGCACAGTGGTGTGTCCCCTCTCCATAGATCTTCCCTCCTGTGGAAGGTGTGCAGACGCAAAGAGAGAGCTTGGAATTATTCTGAGGAACCCCAGGGGAGAGATGAGCCCCAGTGAGTGCAGGTCCAGGAGGAGAAGGCTGTGGCTCAGTGCAAGCACTGTGCACCACCTCACCAGGAGCAGGAGGGAGGGGCTCCCTCCACTGCAGTGTGTAAGCCAGACAAGCCTTGTCAGTTTCCTGTGATGAGCACTTCATCCCATTGAGCAATGCTGTGTGACACAACTAATTTTCTCCACACCGAGAATCTAAGACTCCATCATAAATTACTGCTGTTCGTTGCAGAAGAAAAGACATGGTCACTGTTAATGGGTTTGCCATTCATGCATAACTGGAATGGGTCCGTGCTACTGCATTCTGATGTCGGTTTGATTGTCACACATTGGAGAAACTCAGATTCTGCCGCTAAGTCAGTTGACCTTGGGACCAAGCCAGTTCTGTCACCTTAATTAAACAATGAAAGGATGTCAGGAAATCCCCATTGCCCTTAATAAAATGCAGCCCGGATCCTAAGTGGGTAGCAGTGGGGGGGAAATCTCTACCCCTGGCCACTCTGACTTTAGTTTATGGAGATCACCTCCCCCAGGGTGTTTCTCACTGCAGAGCCTTCAGGAAACCATATTATCCCCTCTAGCACTCCAGCCCAAGTGTGGACTCAATGCACATGGACCCAAAGAGGTTGAGCTAAGGCTTTCTGTGGCTTGGGACAGCAAAAGGCAAATCAAGTCTGAGAGAACACACAGCAGGATGATCTGGTCAAAAAATGGCCTGAACCTGCAGGTCCCACCCCTCCTAGCTCCTCCTGCCTCCACGTGGGAGCACCATCTTTCCCCCAGCTCACAGAAGCCCAGGTCACTGCCTGCTTCAAAGGCCATGCCTGGAGAGCAAGACCAAAAAAAATAGTTTCCAAACCACACCTAAGATCTGCCTTCTACCCCTGGGTCCCATCAAAGTAACCCTTTTTCCTAGTGATGGATCCTGGGGATGCCCATGCCTTACCCTCAGGAGTGTGGCTTTACCCTGGGCCTCAACAGCACCACTCCATCAGAATATAACATCCTGAACACAGTTATTTGGTGATATACTGTCAGTGCCAAACAGATGGCAAAGGAATCTTCAACTTAGTAAGTTTGTGCTTGACAGTTGTATGGATGTATCAATTCTGCAACTATTTAGTGTCCAATGTAGGACTGAACAAATGAGTAAATATTTTGATGTTGTTCGAAGCCAGGGATTCCACTATGAGAGAAGAGTGATGAAAATATGGAATGAGGAAGGCAAGCAAGAACTCGGCAGTGTTGGATCTTATCTAGACAGACAGACAGGTAGGTAGGTAAGTAGGTAGGTACATACACATACATACATACATACATACATACATTTATTTTAAAAAGAGCTTAGAAGTAGTGACAACTTAGGAACAGTGAGACTATCAAGTGCCTACATCTTGGTTTCTAAACAACATTCTCCACTAAAAAGAACAAGGACTCCTTGGAGAAATGGTTGATTGCAAGGCTGGGAGCAAGAAAAGTTCAAGGAGTACTGGAATCATTACACCAAGAAGTAAGAAAGTGCTCAAAACATTATGGTGATATGTGGAAAAAAACATAGAAGGTAGCATGAAGTTGTTTTCCACTGGCCAAATCTGGAAAAATTTAAGCATCAACATGAATAACATAGCAAAGGATTATAAGACATTGAATTAAAAAGGAACGTATTAGGCCAGGCACAGTGGCTTACGCCTGTAATCCCAGCAGTTTGGGAGGCCAAGACAGGCGGATCACCTGAGGTCGGCAGCTCAAGAACAGCCTGGGAAACCCCATCTCTAATAAAAATACAAAAATTAGCCAGGCATGGTAACGGGCGCCTGTAATCCCAGCTACTCAGGAGGCTGAGGCTTAAGAATTGCTTGAACCCGGCCGGGCGCGGTGGCTCAAGCCTGTAATCCCAGCACTTTGGGAGCGTCTCAAAAAAAAAAAAAAAAAAAAAAGAATTGCTTGAACCCAGGAAGCAGAGGTTGCGGTGAGTGGAGATCACGACATTGCATTCCAGTCTGGGTGACAGAGACTCTGTCTCAAAAAAAAGGAACAAACCGATATACATAAATAAATGGGAGGAAAGGAAAGCTCTTCTTTGCAGGAGAATGCCAAGTGTTTAAATAGAATGGTAGAATTAGAAAATCACCATTTTGCAGCTACCAAAGTAATAAATGACTCAGGTAAGAATTATCAATGGTTGCTGAAACCACCGAGTGAACGTTTGTGGGAGAACAAGATACTTACACAGTCTCGAAGTAGCTCCCACAGATTATTTATTAATTACAAAGGGGGAAATAGTACCTTTGAAATGGATATCTGACAGACATCATGTCAACCAAGTGATCACAGATAACATCACAAAGTGCCAACGCGTCCCCCTGATGTGACTCTTACTTATGTAGGATTCCTGCCAAGAATGCATAAAACCTGAATATAAAACATTCGGGCTAACCCAAATTGAGGGACTTCTACAAAATAACTGAACTAGATTTTTCAGAAACAATGACAGGAAAGACCAAAGTAGTCTGAAGAATTGTTTGAGATTAAAGGAAACCAAAGACACGTAAGTGCAATAATGATCCTGGATTGGATCCTGCATTGGAAAAACCACAGTTGCTTTAAAGGACATTATTAAGCCAATTGGCAAAATGTGAAAATGGATAGTATATTAGATAATATACTGTATCAGTGTTAAATTTTCTGAATTTAGTAAGTGTATGTGATTGTGCAAGAGAATCCCTTGTTCTTAGGAAATACATGCTAGGATATTCAGGGGTGAAGGGTCAGGATATCTGCAATTTACTCTTGAATGGTTCAGAAAAAATTAATGTACCATAGATATTGTTTCATTCCCTGGGTGTCTTTGTCTTGTTGCCACCATCTGGCCAATTATCTCCCAGAGTTTCCCAATTCAAGTTCCTGCCAGAGAGAATGTGCTCAGGAAGGATCCTCTCCATCAACCCTCATTAGGCAGAGCACTTTGTAGGAGGAAACTTCATAGGTATCTGACAAGCCTCTGGATTGGCTGCCTGGGGTCAGGTGCCCGTTCTTTGTCCAGTCAGCTCTGGCCAAGGATGAGTCATGTGGTTCATAACATGGCTGCCATTACTGCTTCAGCAATGGGGCTGTGGGCAAGAGGGTCTCCTCAGAAGGGTTTGGCAGGCCCCAGGTTCGGCCAGGCCAGTATATCCTATATCTCCAGTTGCACAGAGGTAACCCCAGAGATACCTGAAGACCTCCTGACATAACTTTATACCTCATTCTCACCCTCAGTCTTTCAACAAATATTAGACGTACCTGCATTGGGCCAGGTTTTGTGTTAGATCCTAGGGGCACAGAAGTGACCCAGTTCCTACCCTCAGGAGCTCTAACTCATATTGGAGAGGCATGAATTATGCAGAGAACTGGAGTGCAGAGTTGAATTGCTACCAACAAACCGAAGGCAGTCAATGCTAGTTGAGGCCTGGGCTCCACACCTTAGCAAAACAGAGATGGGGTCCAAATGGCCCACTGAACAGTGGCATTGGCTATGGCTCACAAGAGGGAAAAGGACTCTCAGATAAGGACCCTGTTGCTGGAAGAGTGTCCTGTGCCATCCCTGGAGTCTCTGTTTTCTCTTTGCACAGCCTGACCCAGCAGGACGGGATATCTCCATCCGCCCTCTCCTGGAGCACTGTGAGAACACCCACATGACCATCTGGCTTGGCATCGTCTATGCCTACAAGGGACTTCTCATGGTAGGTGCAGAGCAGGAGATGGAGTTGGGGGGGACACTTCTCTGTTGGGCCTCTGTCTCCCAGGGGCCTCCATCAATGTAAAAATAAACAGAGCCTCCATGACTAAGCAGTTACTCTCTGTGTACTCAGTGCCTGCCACATGCTATCTCAGTTCCTGCAGCAACCCTATGAGATAGGTACAAATAACATCCTTATTTCACTGATGACACTGAGGCTTGGTGTCTTGCCCAAGGTCACCCAGCTGGTAAGTGGCAGAGTCAAGATCTTAACCAGAGAGTAACCCAAAAACTTGTGGCTGTGCCTCACAGCTGTCACTGCACTGCTCCCAGGAAGAGCAGTCTGCTGACATCCAGTGCATGTTCATTTCCAGCATTTCAGCGGATCCTCTCTTAAGCCCATGGGAGGTGGGCGGGATCATCCCCATTTAATAGATGAGGAGGGTAAACCTCGGAGAGGCTAAATGATTTGCCAAAAGCTACCTAGTAACCTCCAAACTCCAAACCCAGCACTCTTTCCACTTGACTCATCTTTTAAAATCAAAGATCATGCTAGGGCTATGGCTCATGCTTGCAATCCCAGCACTTTGAGAGGCCGAGGTGGGTGGGTCACCTGAAGTCAGGAGTTCGAGACCAGCCTGGCCAGCATGGTGAAACCCCATCTCTACTAAAAATACAAAATTAGCTGGGTATGGTTGCGGGCACCTGTAATCCCAGTTACTCCGGAGGCTGAGGCAGGAGAATCACTTGAACCCAGGAAGCAGAGGTTGCAGTGAGCCGAGATCAGGCCATTGCACTCCAGCCTGGGCAACAAGAGTGAAATTCCATCTC
>NW_016808848.1:804742-838288 GCF_001698545.2 Rhinopithecus bieti
AAAAATCAAAGATTTTTGATAACCACGCTGTGATATGCCAACATTAGGGAGAACTTGAAAGGTCAGCCCCACCGTATTTCAGCCCAGGTTGATCCTTGAATCTTCTCTCCTATATCCTATATAAACCATGCTTCCACTTAAAGCCCTCCAGTGACACGAAGCTGGTCACTGCACCCTCCTCAGATCTTTCCACAGGGAGGTTAAGCCACCCTTCACCCCTGTGTGATCCCACTTAGAGGCCAAAACTGAAGCCTTCTCCAAAAGTCAAATAAACTGGAATCTCTCATGCTGCTCAAATGCATTCTTACCTGTTGCCGCATCAGAGAAATGTTAGTGATTGATCCTGTGTCCTTTGAGAGGCCATGCCAGAAGGGTGTGTACGAGGACCCTAGGCAAAGATTGGTCCCCACTTCATACCAGTTGACACCCTTTTATGGTTTTCCAGAGAAGTTTTTTGAGCTCCCAGGCAAGCAACAGGACCACTGGGCTGTAATCTGAGCACAAGGGAATGACCCTGGGGGTGTCCACAGGAGGGACCCAATATAGAAATAGGAACTTGAGGACTAGCCAAAGTTCCCGGGTTTGGACAAGGACACATTCATAGTCACCAGAAGCTTGGAAGAGCTGTCAGCAATGGGTGGCACAGACCTGAGGGCAGAACCGTCAGCCCTAAGCAAAGTTGCTGGAAGGCAGACTCCATCTCCATGTAAAGATGGATTCTTATAACAGGGAGCACTGTCCATAGATGCCATGGAGCCCCTAAAAAGGACAAGCTCCCTGTCATGGGAAAGCATTTGGTGTCAATGACCTACACTTCCCCCGGCCCTGGTTGAATAAAGAGAGTGAATCTAGACACTCTCCATGATCCTTCCAGCCTTGATGTTCCTTGATTCTGAGACTCATTCTGTGAAATTAGATTATGGTGAATCATATTGACATCTTTAAACTGGACTTATTTGTCATGTTTTGATCATTCATTATCTTCTCCCACCTACTTCCAAAGTGGTTGGAGATGAGAGATGACTGTATGTCTTCCCGTGAAGCTAACAGCTTCAGCCAGCTCATGTCAACAAAAGCTATATTTGATAGCGCAAATGCTTTACCATTTAGAATATGCAAGGAACTGTCCCCAGCCTCCTGGCCCTGAAGGTTTATGACTAAAATCCCACTGCCACCCCCCTACTCCTTTTCTATTTTAGAGCCACAGAATCTCAAGGCTGGGAGAAGCACACACAGCCCTTTAGGTCCACCCCACTGTCAGATGTTTTGGCCCCAACCCCCAGCCCACCCTGAGCTTCCCCCAAAGCATTCATTCACTAACTGCTTCTATACCTCCAGTGATGGAGTGCTCATCCTCTTCAAAGGAGCCTGTGCCATTCATGGATAATGTGTTAGTTTCCTTTGGCTGTCATAACAAATTACCACAAAACAGTGGCTTACAAAACAAACAGAAATATATTCTTTCCTAGTTGTGGAGGCCAGAGGTCCAAAATCCAGACAGTTGTGTTCCCTCTGAAGGCTGCAGGGGAGCATCCTTCCTTGCCTCTTCCGGCACCTGATGGTTCCAGGCATGCCTTGGCTTGTGACTGCATGACTCTAGTTTCCACCTCCGTCTCCACGTGGCCTTCTCTTCTTCTCCCCAATGGTCTCCTTTATGTGTCCCTTATAAGAACACTTGTCATTGGATTTGGGGCCCTTCCAGATAATCCAGGATGATCTCATCTTGAGATCCTTCATTATATCTGCAAATACCCTTTTTCCAAATAAGGTCACATTCATGGTTTTCAGGAATTAAGATATGGACCATCTTTTAGGGCCACCATTCAACCCACAGATGGAGTGCTTTTCTAGAAAGTTCTTCCTAATCCTCAGCAGAAATCTTCCTCAGTGTAACTTGTACCCATGAACCCTCAATCTACTATTTGAGGGCCTAAGAACAAGTTACTTTGTGTTTCCTCCTGACACTCTTTAGAGATTTACAGCCAACAACTAGGTCCCCAGGGTAGCCCACATTTATTGTGGAGACCCTCACAGTGGCTTGGTGGCCCATCGGTAGCATGGCTGATAGAAGGGCACACTGACTCTTGGTCAGAGAGCCCAAGTCCTGGTGCCCATCCAGCCCTGATATTCACGCTGTGGGACCCCAAGCAGGTCACCTCTCCTGGCCAAGCCTCTGCTTCTTCCTTTGCAAGATGGCACAGCTACCATGGGATCACAGTGGGTCATGGGTAAAGGAACCAATACAGAACAGGCTTTCAATGGCTGTTGGTTTTCTTCTCTCACTCAGTATCTGGTTCCTGGGCTCCTGGTTCCCTATTTTATTTTATTTTATTTTTTTGAGACAGAGTCTCACTCACTCTGTCACCCAGGCTAGATGGAGTGCAGTGGCACAATCTCTGCTCACTGCAACCTCTGCCTCCCGGGTTCAAGCAATTCTCCTGCCTCAGCCTCCCAAGTAGCTGAAATTACAGGCATGCACCACCGCTCCCAGCTAATTTTTATATTTTTAGTAGTATTGGAGTTTCACCACCTTGCCCAGGCTGGTCTCAAACTCGTGACCTCAGGTAATCCACCCATCTTGGCCTCCCAAAGTACTGGGATTACAGGTGTGAGCCACTGTGCCTGGCCTGGTTCCCCGTTTTAAAAGGAATTTTTAAAAAGGAATAAATCAGGCTGTGAGATAACACATTTAGAGAAAGGATAAAGGACAAGGGAGAGGAAAACAATCATGATTGTATAAAATAAGATCAATTACAAATAGCTTTGAACTTACCTTGGTGCAGAACATTTCAGTCTACAGAGTGCTTTGACATCCATCCTCCCATTTCATCCACACAGAAACCCTGTGACATTGATATTATTATTATTATTATTCCCCCCAGTCCACAGACGTTGAAAGTGAGGTCCTGAGAGGTGACTGACTTGCCCAGGTCACCCAGCCAACAGATGGCAGAGCAGTTTCCATATCCCCCAGCCTTGTGTCCAGCCCCGCTTCTACCACACAGCACTATGCGGCCATCAAATCTCTAAACACAGGTCCTCGGTGTGATGTTAAATGATTCATGCAGCTGTCAGATGCCTGAAGCTGTCCTGCTGAAGCCACATGGAAGAGGGGCCTTTGTGAGAAGGCCTCTTGGAGGGCTGCACTAAAGCAGAGGTTCCTGTACCAGTCAGCCATCTTGGCTCTTCCTCCTGCCCGCCACACCACCATTCTGCCCTACGCCCACCTGCACTGTCCCTGCAGCCCGCCCTCCCCTTAGACCACCCATAAGGGTTAAACCCTCGACACCTTGCTTCAGATCATAGCTGGCCTCTACCCTGTCCACTTCTGTCGAGACATCTATTGGTTATGAGTAGAGCTGCAAATCACAGAAAAACCCAAAATAATAATGGTTGAAGAGACAGGAAATGTTCCTCTCAGGTAAACCTAGTCCAGAGTTAAGCAATCTAGGGCTGGGGTAAGGCTCCCAGAATCTCAGCTCTTTGCATCTTGCAGCCCCCACATCATCATTACACAGGTTCCACATCATAGCCTTGTGATCTAAAACAGATGCTGAAGCTCCACCCATCACATTCCACGCCAGCTGTTAGGAAGGAGGAAAAGCAACACCTCTTCCCTTTAAAGACACTTCCCAGAACATGTGCACACCACTTCTATTTACAGGCATTGTCCAGAAGCTAGTAACACACCACGCCTAGCCTCTAGGGCAGCTGGAAAATGTAGTCTCTGTTCTGGGTGTCTATGTGCACTTGAGGACAATAGAAGTCTCAGACACAAGGGATCTGCTTAGTTTAATAGAAAAAAGACTGGAGTGAATTTCTAAAAACACAGCCCATTTTTGCTACCATATTGCTGTGTGGCCTTGGGCAGACCTCTTCACCCCTTCTGGGCCTTAGTATTCCCTAGAGAGTGAGGAAGAAGGTTGAGATCTTATCTGAAGTTGCCTTCCACTGTGGCCTCGGGCAGGTCTATGCATGAACCAGTCATAGGGGTGCAGGAGAACTGGAGAGCTGTCACATCCCCAGTCTGCATTTGCTTGGCGGGACTCAACTCAGCAGGGTCACAAGTGGAGACAGATGGTGATATCCAGAAGACCTGGCTGACAGCAAGGCCCCCCACCCTCCCTCCCTGCAGCCCACCTCCTGAGTAACCCTCCACTCCACAGCTTCTCAGAGCAGCGGGTGTGTGCCGCCCCTTGGTAACGATCATCTCCCCTTTCTGTTCATCATTTCAGTTGTTCGGTTGTTTCTTAGCTTGGGAGACCCGCAACGTCAGCATCCCTGCACTCAACGACAGCAAGTACATCGGGATGAGCGTCTACAACGTGGGGATCATGTGCATCATTGGGGCCGCTGTCTCCTTCCTGACCCGGGACCAGCCCAACGTGCAGTTCTGCATCGTGGCTCTGGTCATCATCTTCTGCAGCACCATCACCCTCTGCCTGGTGTTTGTGCCAAAGGTACGGGTGCTGGCCCCACCACCTGGCCTCTGCCCTCTGACTCCAGCACAGGGGCATTGCTGGCTTTTCTCCATTCTCTAAAAGGCTTACCCATTCCTTTTTTATGATGAAGACAATTCACATTATAGAAAGTTCAGAAAATGCAGAGTAATAAAGGCCAGGTTTTCAGAAATCTCCCTTTGTCCCACCACTCAAAATAATCACTGGTCATGTTTTGTTGGGGTGTTCTTTACTGTTAATGTTTTCATGTGTTTCCTTCCATTCCAGCCTTTGCTTTTTTTTTTTTTTATTTTTTTTGTATTATTAAGTTGATTTTTTGTTGAGAGACCGGAGTCCTGCTCTGTCTCGCTCACACAGAAGCTCGAGAACGAGACAGGGGCCGCATCCTCAGCTCACTGCAAGCCTGCCTCCCGAGTTTATGCCATTCTCCCTGCCTCAGCCTCCCGAGTGGCTGGACTACAGGCGCCGCGCACCTTCGTCCGCTAGTTTTTGATTTTTATAGAGACGGGGTTCACCGTGTTAGCCAGGATGGCTCGATCTCCCTGACGCTCGTGATCCCCCCGCCTCGGCCTCGAATAAACTCCATAAATGCTGCGGATTAAGGCCTTAGAGCCACCGCGCCCGGCCCCTTCCAGCCTTTTTCTTAATAGCTAGGATATAATGCTTTTTTTGTTTGTTTTTTTGTTTGTTTTCTCACTCTGCCACCCAGGCTGGAGTGCAGTGATGCAATCTCGGCCTACTGCAACCTCAACCTCCCGGGATCAAATGATTCTCTTGCCTCAGCCTTCCAAGTAGCTGGGACCACAGGCATCACCACCACACTTGGCTAATTTTTTAATTTTTTATAGAGACGGGGTCTCCCTGTGTTGCCCAAGCTGGTCTTGGACTCCTGGGCTCAAGCGATCCTCTGGCCTTGGCCTCCCAAAGTGCTGAGATTACAGGCATGAGCCACCTCGCCAAAAAAAAATCACTGTTTTTAGCAGCCACTTACGTGTTCCATTTATTTGAAGGGCTGACCTTCAGGACCACCTTGAAGAGAGATTTTTCTTCTTCTTCTTCTTCTTCTTCTTTTTTTTTTTTTTTTTTGAGACACAGTTTCACTCTTGTTGCTGAGGCTGGATTGTAATGGCACATTCTTGACTCATCGCAACCTCCACCTCCCAGATTCAAGCAATTCTCCTGCCTCAGCCTCCTGAGTAGCTGGGATTACAGGTGCACGCCACCACACCCAGCTAAATTTGTATTTTTAGTAGAGACAGGGTTTCACCATGTTGGCCAGGCTGGTCTGGAACTCCTGACCTCAGGTGATCCACCCACCTCAGCCTCTCGAAGTGCTGGGATTACAGGCATGAGCCACCGCACCCGACAAAGTGATTTTTTTCAAACACCATCCTACCTTGCAGTGGGCGGGTGAGCCAGAGGCCTTTCTTCTTAGGAGCCCCTGCAGTAGGGTGATCTGTGTCGAGGGAAGCCTGACCTCAGTGGGTCTCAAAAGTAAAGGAAGGTGGCTGGGCGCGGTGGCTCGTGCCTATAATCCCAGCACTTTGGGAGGCCAAGGCAGGAGGATCACTTGAGGCCAGGAGTTCAAGACCAGCCTGAGCAACATGGTGACACCCTATCTCTACTAAAAATACAAAACAAAATAGCCAGGTGTGGTGGTGCGCACCTGTAGTCCCAGCTACTCAGGAGGCTGAAGTAGGAAGATCACTTGAGCCTGGAGGAGCAGAGGTTGTGGTGGTGAGCTGAGATTGTGCCACTGCACTCTAGCCTTGGTGACAGAGTGAGACCCTTTACCCGCCCCCCCGCCCAAAAAAGGAAAGAACAGGACACAGAGTTACAAAGCTGGGAGGGGGTTACTGACCCAATGGGAGGCATCTGCCTCAGAACAGGGGAGAGGAAAGATCGCCTGGGTCCCTTTCAGCAAACAGGCTACCCATGGTGCCTCCATCCTCCTGCGCATGCAGTCAGACCCCAGGCACTGTGAGCTCTGCACTGGAATACCTCTGGTGCACACGCCTTAGTGGTTTACACCCACCCAGACTCCAGGGCAACGCCATGACTTCCCTGCCTGCACTCTGACATTCTTTCCATCCTGTAAAAGAGGCCAGATGATCTCTAAGCCAAGCTTCAGTTGTGGCACTCTGCTCTGTCACGCTCAATAGCTCCTCATTGTCCTCCTGGCTCTAGGATCAAGTTTCTGACGTTGGGCTGGCTCTCAGTACCCTCGGGTCTCCTCTAGTCTCCCCAGAGAACCCTGTCCACCACCCAACCTGCCCTTCCCCTGCCGTTTCCCCCAGGCTTCCCTGCGTTGGCAGACGCCAGTTCTTCCCTTGCAGTTTCCTTCCCCCCACCATCCCTCCAGACCGTCCTCAGAGCCCAGCAGGCCACGGCACTGTGGTGGGCTGTCCCTGATACCCGCTGGCCTGGTGAAGATTGAGTCCTTCCTTCATCCCCAGCCCACGCCTCTGGACCATGAGGTCCCAGTGAGCAGGGGCCATGGGTCCCTCCACTCCTGCTTTTCAGAGCTGAGCCCAGAGCCTGCCTCGATCATAGATGTTTCTAGAATAAGCGGGTAAGATCAGGGTCAAGTGGCAACTTTTGTTTTCTATACAAAATGTCTTTGGATGCAGCTAAGTGATGCCCGGACTCCTAACTCACGGAAACTGAGATAATAACCAGGTGTTGTTTTAAGCTGCTGAAAAACAAGCTTTTGTCAATGACACAGCTTGTTACCAGCCTGCTTCTAGAACTCATCAATGGTTTAACAAACAGAGGCCTTCGCTCTCCTCTATCTCTTTATTGTCACAGCTGTTGCCCTTGGGGCTTATTTTTTCCACAAGGATCAAGGCCTAAGGCAACGTGCTAGACAGCTGGAAGGAGGCCTCAGGGGCCCTGGTTGGGACGCAGGTGGCATCAGAGTCAGGAGACTAGACTCTTAGTGACCAGGAAGGACACAGAGGCATGGTGAGGGGAAGGGGCCTGCCCAAGGTCACATACAAGTGAGTGGCAGAGTCTGGCCTGAGCCTAGGTCTCCTGACTCCCAGCCTGTGGCCTTCCTGGGGCCTCTTGTCGCCTCCAGAGCAGGATCTGCTGGGAGAGTCTGCCATGTGGGATGGGAGGAAGGACCCAGGGCTTTCTCTTCAACCCTGCCCCCACCTTTGTCCTTTCAGCTCATCACCCTGCGAACAAACCCAGATGCAGCAACGCAGAACAGGCGATTCCAGTTCACTCAGAATCAGAAGAAAGAAGATTCTAAAACGTCCACCTCAGTCACCAGTGTGAACCAAGCCAGCACATCCCGCCTGGAGGGCCTACAGTCAGAAAACCACCGCCTGCGAATGAAGATCACAGAGGTACCTCCCTCCGCATCTAGTAGCTGGGCCCCGTCTGCCACTGAAGCCCCTCTGACCCCGGGCAGGGACTCTCAGGCTCCTCTAGACCATCCCTGCAGCATGACCGGGCAGTGTCATCAGCTGCAGTTACAGCTGCGAGAGCCAGGGGCGACATAAGCCACGCAGAGGCGTTTGTCAGAATCCGACATGAGCTCACTGGCCACCTCGCCCAGGCTCTTGGAGGCCAGCACCACCTGATTCAAGCCATCCCCAGACAGAAAGGAACTCAGAGAGATTTGTGAGCTTCTGGATTATTGTAGCTTCCTACGTTAGTGTCTCTTTGCGTCTCTTTGTGTCTCTCTCCCTCTCAGTTTTTCACTCTCCCAGCACAACCCAGCAACCACCACATCTATATGATGTACAAGAGAAGAGAAAGTGAAAAGAAACTTTTCAAGAGAGAGTGCTGCAGACCTCGCCTTTGTCCTAAGGGTTCTCAACTGGTTCTTGAATATTCCAGAGAGACCATAGCCCAGATTGCCTTGTGCCCAAGCCTTGTAGACCAGGGAAGGGAAAACAAATTACCTCCCCTCCTCTACCCCTCCCTTTGGGTTGGCGGTATGCCTGGACCCATGCTCTACAGGCTGTGTATTGCTTTAATAAAGGAATTCTGATTAGGGAGGGGGACAGGAAAGGGACCAAGGAAAGTACATTGGTTACAATGGTGGCTAAACAAGACCCCAAAATAAAGTGGCCCAAAGAAAATATGTTTATTTCCCTTTTACCTAATGGCCATGAAGAGAGAGGTCCCGGGTGGGGCAGCTCGGCTCCCCAAGGTCATTGCTGGGCTTGGTTCCTGCCCTCTGGTTTCCCCCACTCTCCAGGGTGTTCTCATTCATAGCGGGAGAGCTGGGTGGACGGCATGTCCGGTTCACAGTGTCAGGAGGGGAAGAGATAGAAAGTCCACGTGAGGCACTGCCTCTTAAGCAGTAACACCAAAGACTGTGCACATTTTGGTTCTGCCCTAGTCACATCAGCAAAAACTGACAAGAGCACACCCAGTGACAGAGGAGGCTGGGAAACATGATCTCTAGCTGGACAGCTGCAAGGAAGAAGTGAGACATAGGGTTGCCAGATTAGATACAGGATGCCCAGTTAAATTCAAACTTCAGATCAACAACCAATCACATTTTCAATAAAAGTATAGCCCGAATAATACTGGGATATAATTATACTGAAAAAGAACTCGTTATCCGAAACTCAAATTTGACTGGACATTCTGGGTTTTTATTTGCTAGATCTGGCAGCCCTTTGGGGGGCTCACAGAATTCTGCCACAGAGAGCCACCACACAGTTGTCTGCGCACCTAAAGATGACTGCTTTAGGATGGGGCAACCCACCAGCAGCTGCCAGAGCAAACTAAGAAGGGTTTCTGTCCCCCAAAGCCTATTACAGGCTCTGTTTCCATATCAGACCTCTCATGATGAGTACTACCATGTCACTGTGCATTTTGCTTCTACTTGCACACTTCAGCAATGAAGAGTTCACTCACGTTAGGAAACCCAAGCCACTATTTAAAACTCTAAATTGTTGTGTTATTTTTCCTGGAAATGAATCACAATCTGGCCTCCTGTTGTCCCCACCCTTTGATCCTACTTCTGCCATTTAAGTCACATAGAAAAGAGTATCTCTCTCCCTCCTCCTCCACATGAAAATGTATTAAACAATTTCATGGCTGTATTCCTGACATCAGAACAGCATCTGATAGTTTATCAGATCTCCTCCCTTATACTACAGCAGGATGCTGTTTGGAAAAGTCCTCTAACCATGTTTTTCCTGTGCTCTTGCACCAATACAACAATCAACACAGAAGACTTCTGTGACCACATGTGTGTGGGGGTTTCCCCACCAACGAGCGGCAGGCACCCGCTGGGCGCCTCCAGTTCAATTCCAATACTATGGATCTAGAGATAGCTTCAGATCCCACAGGTTGAGGGCTTAGTCCCCAAGGTTCCCCCTGACCCCCACCCCACCCTCAGATACCGGCCACAAGTCAGACCTCTGGAACTTCTGACCAACCAGCTTCAAGTTGGGACTCCCAGGATCCCGCTTTGGGTTGAATTACTTTGCTAGAGGGGCTCCCGGAACCCAGGGAAACACATTTACCAGCTTATTACCAAGGACACGAATGAAGAGATGCACAGAGCAAGGGATGGGTGAAAGGGTGTGGAACTTCCCTGCCTCCCTGGGCCCCACGCTCCAGGAATCTTCACGTGTTCAGCTACCCAGAAGCTCTTCATACCCTGTTCTTTTGAGTTTTTATGCAGGCTTCATTACACGAGGCATGACTGACAACTGTGTAGAAATGTGATTGGACAAAAACGCATGATCTAAACCCAGCAAGGTCTGTCTGTTCAGACTTTTCTTGGCCTCTCTGTAGTATTCTTTCCTCCAGGGTATGGGCAGGACTCTCTCTGTGATAAAGGTCTTTTGACCTACAATCAGATTGGAGTCCTGCCTTGAGCAGGTGAGAAAGGACAGGAGAAGGTCAGAGAGCATGATTCTGTTTCATGAGGCCTGTTCCTGAGGCCTAAAATGCCCCAACATTACAACAAAAGACTGTTACAAGAGATACAGGAGCCAGGAATCATGGATGAAAGCCATTATATGTATATAGATATGGTAATATCACAGATGTTCACCACCCACCCCGACTACCACCCCCCACAACTACCAACACTCATATTGCCCAGGCTTCTCTGGGGCTGAATTGCCCCAGGACTTGCACCTGATTTTTATATAACCTGGGAATGGGCCAGGTGCCATGGCTCACACCTGTAATCCCAACGCTTTGGGAGGCCAAAGTGGGAGGATCGCTTGAGCCCAGGAGTTCAAGACCGGCCTGGGCAACATAGAGAAACCTTGTCTCTAAAAATAAAAACATGGGGATGACTGGAACCCATCCTGATTAACTCCTCTGAGTGAGCCCCTGCAGGTCAGGGTCTCCATGATAGCGAGAGGCTCAGAGCTTGCGACCCCTGCATGTCTGTCCTCCCCACTATGGGTCCTGTTAAGTATCAATAATAGTAATTATAAGTCCAGGCACAGTAGTTCATGCCTATAAACCCAGCACTTTGGGAGGCCAAAGTGGGAGGATCACTTGAGCTCAGGAGTTCAAGACCGGCCTGAGGAACATAGAGAGACCCCATCTCTACCAAAAAAAAATAAAAAATAGACAGGTGTGGCGGCGTGCACCTGTAGTCCCAGCTACTCAGGAGGGTGAGGTGGGAGGATGGCTTGAGCCTAGGAGGTCAAGGCTACAGTAAACTGTAATTGTACCACTGCACTCTGATCTGGGTGACACAGTGAGACCCTGTAATAATAGTAATATTATTGTAGTAGCAGGTTGCCCTTATTATGTGTCAGGCACTGGGCTAAACTTTCCATGTATTATCTCGTTTAATCTTCACAACCTCCCCCTGAAGTAGGTACTATTATTACCCCATTCTACAGAAAAAGAAATTGAGACTGGGTTCTCACAAGCCAGGAGAACCTCACTGTAAGTAAGGGGCAGCCTTGGGTTTGCATGAGGCCTGTCCAGAGCCTGAGCTCTTATGCTGTCCCTGCCCTACCTCCCTGGGCTTGCTTGTCTGCTTCATCAAGGCCCAAGCCTACACTGAACACATAATTGCAAACCCCAGGTCCCTCTCATCATAGCTTCTCCTTGAACAAAGAGCTGTCAGGGTCCTTCTGCATCTCCATACCAACATGCAATAACCCCTCTGATTCTCAGGGCACTTCTGAATACAGGTAAAGGCCCAGCCCTGTGACCCACCTTTTGGCCCTAGTGGCCTAGCTACCAGGGCTGGGCCAGGGACCCTGACTCAACTGGAACCTTTCTCTTCTAGCTGGATAAAGACTTGGAGGAGGTCACCATGCAGCTGCAGGACACACCAGAAAAGACCACCTACATTAAACAGAACCACTACCAAGAGCTCAATGACATCCTCAACCTGGGAAACTTCACTGAGAGCACAGGTAAGAGAGCCAAGGCCCCAGAATGTGGTAGGGACTTTGGTTTCAAACACCAGCTGTTCATCTTCCATTTTTTAGGTGAAGAAACAGGTCCAAACAGGGCACGGGACTCAGACACGCAGAGCTGGCACACCTGGAACCTCTGTCTGCTGACCACAGTTCACTGTCTGCTTTGAGCCTCACCCTGCCTAGGCCTGGGGCTTCAATTTCCCATCCCTCGGCTTCCAGCTCCACACCTACACACTGGGGCCAGCATTCCCAGTGTCCTGACTGGGGGCAGACACATTTTGTTTTCCCTTTTGTTCTTAGTGAATAGTTTACCCTTTCTTCCCTGAACAATATTTCGCGGTTTCAAATATACCTCATCAATGTGCAAGAAAAGAGTGGTCAGTTAGTTAGGATAGGATGCTCAATCTCACCACCCACTTGGGAATTGCAAGCTACAATAACACAAACCTGCCAGGCGCAATGGCTCACATCTGTAATCCCGGCATATTGGGAGGCCAAAGCTAGAGAATCACTTGAGTCCAGGAATTTGAGATCAGCCTGGACAACATAGCAAGACCCCATCTCTACAAAAATAAATTTTAAAAAACACACACACAAAAAAAACCATTTTTGCCTACCTTTTGAAAAAAATTTAAAAGGTTACCAGAGTTGGTAAGAGTATTTGGAAATGAGCATTCTCCTGCAATGCATTAGAAGTCAGCCTGGCACTGTCTAAATGCTCCATGTTAAACCTCTTGACCTGGCAGTTCTACTAGCAGGAACCTGCCCCTCGCAAATACTCCCAGGTGTGCAGAGATGAACACAGAGATGTTCATCACAATGCTGTCTGTAGGTGAGAAAAACTAGAATTAACTTAAATGTTCATTATTTGGGGGTGGTTTCATTAATTAAGATATAGCCAAACAGGGTACCATTTTATAGCTATTAAAAAGTGAGGTGAGTCTATTTGTGCAGATATGGAAACATCTCCAGGTGAAAAAAGCAAGATGAAAGCCAACATTATGATTATGGGACACACAAATGCATATACGTGTGTGTGAATGCATTTTTTAAAAGGTTTAGAAAAACAAACACCAAATTGCTAACAGTATTGACTCGTGTGAAAAGAAATGGTATTGTGGAAAGTGAGTGAGAAGGGACTATTTTACATTACCCTTTTTTTTTTTATTTTTTATTTTTTATTTTTTACTTTTTTAAGATGGAATCTCACTCTGTCGCCCAGGCTGGAGTGCAGTGGCATGATCTCAGCTCACTGCAACCTCTGCCTCCCTGGTTCAAGCAATTCTCCTGCCTCAGCCTCCTGAGTAGCTGGGATGACAGGTGCCCACCACCACACCCAGCTAATGTTTGTACTTTTGTTTTTTTATAGAGACGGGGTTTCACCATGTTGGCCAGGCTGGTCTCAAACTCCTGACCTCAAGTGATTTGCCCGCCTCAGCCTCCCAAAGTGCTGGGATTACAGGCGTGAGCCACTGCGCCCAGCCACATTACCTTTTTTATATTTCTCTATGGCTTGGTTTTTTCCATTAGCATGTATTCATCAATTTGTTATAACATTAGTTTAAATCAATGAAAAATCTTTGTTTCTTTTAATTAATTAATTTATTTATTTATTTATTTATTGAGACGGAGTTTCGCTCTTGTTGCCCAGGCTGGAGTGCAATGGCACGATCTCGGCTCACTGCAACCTCTGCCACCCAAGTTCAAGCGATTCTCCTGCCTCAGCCTCCCAAGTAGCTGGGATTACAGGTGCCTGCCACTGCACCCAGCTAAATTTTTTGTACTTTTAGTAGAGATGGAGTTTCACCATGTTGGCCAGTCTGGTCTCAAACTCCTGACCTCAGGTGATCCACCCACCTCAGCCTCCCAAAGTGCTGGGATTACAGGCATGAACCACCATGCCCGGCCTTTTATTCTTATTATATAAGTAATAAGTGGTCTTATTACAGTAGCAATATTCTGTAATTAATATTATGTAACATGGTTATTACAAAAATGTTTAAATTGAGGTAATAAAGAAATTACAAGAATAAAAATTACTTCTAATAACTTTAGTATCTGGTAAAAGTGGGAATTTAAAATTTGTTGGAAAAAAGGAATTATTCAATAAATTTCATTGGGATAAATAGGTAGGCATCTGGAGGAGAATAAGGTAGATCCTAAACTCACAAAAATTAATTCCAATGAATAAAAAATTTAAATATAAAAAGTGAAAACATGAAAGTACTAGAAGAAACCAAAGTAAAATTAAAAAAAAATCTCAGAGAGAGGAGGACCTGTCTCAGTTTGATGCAAAACAGAAATCACAAAAGGAAAGGTTGATAAATTTAGGTACAAAAAGAATGTCTTTCATAATGCAAAAGCCACGATAAGTACAGCCAAAAAAATCAAACAAAGCCAAAAATTAACTCAGATAACAAGCTTATGCCCTTATATATAAGGAGAAATGATATGTAGTAATACAAAAAGTATGTATAATTGTATACCAATTAGTAAGAAAAGACCAACATCTCAAAAGAAAAATGAGCAAAAGAGAGTTCTCATAAAAGGAACTGGAAATCGTTCTTACACTTATGAAAAGATGATCAATCTCATTCCTTATTAAAGGAATGCAAATTAAATCTGCAATGAGATACCATTTTTGCCTCAAAGACTGCCACAGATCAGAGATCAAAAAGCTGCTCAGAGTGCCAGAAAACAGGTTATGAGAGAGGCATTCTCAAATGTTGCTGGTTGAAACAGAAATCATTCAGACCCAGCAATCCCACTTTGGGGATTTATTCTCCATGCCTTAGTCTGTTTGTGCTGCTATAACACAATACTGCAGACTTGGTAATTTATAAATAACAGAAATGTATTTCTTACAGTTCTGGAGGCTGGGGAGTCCTAAATCTAGGTGCCAGTAGGTTCAGTGTCTGGGGAGGGTCCAGCCTCCACTTCTGAGATGGCACCTGGATCGCTGCATCCTCTGGAGGGGAGGAACTCTGCATCTTCATGTGGCAGAAGGAGCGGGGGAAGGGGCAAACCCACTTTCTCAAGCCCTTTTATAAGGGCCCTAACCTCATCCATGCGGGCTCCGCCTTCACGACTTAATTACCTCCTAAAGGCCTCACCTCTTAACACTATCACATTCTTCATTCAGTTTCAACACATGAATCTAGGGGGACAAGTTCAGACCATAGCAGTATGATATACGGTCGATTCTGCTGATTTACAGTAGCGGTAGTTATGTTCTTTCTGTAAAGCCTCCATCAACAGTGGATTGTGAATACTGAACCATTGCTCCTATACAGGATTAGGTTCCTGGGAGTCTCTCACAGGCTGACATCACAAGTTGACATTTTTGTCCACCAATCAACATATAATTTTGTTGTATGCATATTTCTGTTTAAAGACATCTTATTTAGGCTGGGCGCAGTGACTCAAGCCTGTAATCCCAGCATTTTGGGAGGCCGAGGTGGGCGGATCACGAGGTCAAGAGATTGAGACCATCCTGGCCAACACGGTGAAACCCCGTCTCTACTAAAAATACAAAAATTAACTGGGCATGATAACACGTACCTGTAATCCCAGCTACTCGGGAGGCTGAGGCAGGAGAATCGCATGAACCCGGGAGGCAGAGGTTGCAGTGAGCCGAGATCGCACCACGGAATTCCACCTGGAGACAGAGTGAGATTCCGTCTCAAAAAAAAAAAAAGACATCTTTTTAAATATATATGATTTAATTAGCATTGCACTCATGACCAACAGCACTATAGCTCATGCCTGATGGAAGCTTATCTAACGCATGTATTTTCTGTCCATAAGGCACATCATAGCCCTCTTGCGCTTAGGGACACTAGCCAGCACTTCGGCACTGTGCTTGGGGGCCATTTTCAACAGCAAACTCACCAACACACAGCACAAAATGTGAAAAACATGTCACTAAATAAACCTCCAGAAAGATACTTATTTACAATATAGGAGCTAAGCGCTAAGGCAGTGCATCACCCTGTTCAACCTCAGCTGGGAACGCGTGCATCAGGCAACTCACATTTTCCCACACTGTGCATGTCAGCAAATGACCACAAAAGCATTAAAATATTGATTTGTGGATTACAAATAAATTTTAGTGAGAAGAGGAGGTCACAAATACAAAATTCATGAATAATGAGGAGCAGCTGTACTCACGTAGGTGCAAAATGACATACATACAAGGTTGCCCACTGAAGCGAAAACAAAGACACCAGTGCTCCCTTCCAGACCACATGAATCCGAATCTCAGGTGGGAACCTGATTTTTATATGTCTTTAAATCTCCTTGTATGGTCCTGAAGCACAAAGAGAGTTGAGAGAATTTAAATCACCATGTTTTGTGGCTACACAATATTATTTTGAATGGAGGTCCTATAACTTATGTAACTAATCCATTATTACCAGACAAATTCAGATTAGTTCCAACATTTTAATATTATAAATGATACTCAGAGGCTGGGCGCGGTGGCTCAAGCCTGTAATCCCAGCACTTTGGGAGGCCAAGACGGGCGGATCACGAGGTCAGGAGATCGAGACCATCCTGGCTAATACGGTGAAACCCCGTCTCTACTAAAAAATACAAAAAACTAGCCGGGCGACGAGGCGGGCGCCTGTAGTCCTAGCTACTTGGGATGCTGAGGCAGGAGAATGGCGTAAACCCGGGAGGTGGAGCTTGCAGTGAGCTGAGATCTGGCCACTGCACTCCAGTCTGGGCGGCAGAGCAAGACTCCGTCTCAGAAAAAAAATTAAAAATAAATAAATAAATAAATAAAATAAAAATAAATGATACTCAGTTTGAGGCTGGGCGCAGTGGTTCACACCTATAATCCTAGCACTTTGGGAGGCTGAGGCAGGTGGATTACCTGAGGTCAGGAGTTCGAGACCACCCTAACCAATATGGTGAAACCCCGTCCCTACTAAAAATACAAAAAATTAGCTGGGCATGGTGGCATGCACCTGTAGTCCTAGCTGCTCAGGGCTGAGACAGGAGAATTACTTAATCCTAGGAGGTGGAGTTTGCAGTGAGCCAAGATAATGCCACTGGTGGCACGATCCTGAGTGACAGAGTGAGACTCCATCTAAAAAAAAAAAAAAAGAGATGCCAAGGTTGAACATCTTGTATATCTCTTTGCATAGATCCTTAATTATTTCCTTAGGATAATTTCAAGAAGTAGAAATTCTGGGTAAAAAGTAGGTCCTTTTATGGTGTTTGACACAGATCAACAGTGCCCACCAGTAAGATGATGTCCATTTATTCTCCCACCAGCAGTTTACTGACTATTCTTTCTCTTTGCAATCTTTGCTGCTCTATGAAAAATATACCTTGGAGTTTTTTTCTTTGTCATTACATCCCTATGTGCCCGTGGAAAAGACTGTTAGAACCTCTTGTTTCTAAGTTATGTTTCCTACATTAGTCGACTTGATTTTCCCCTTTTGTTCTTGGAGAGGAGAACGCGGGGCATGCCACACAAATCCCCAGCACATTGCTTCCATCCCTGACTGCTGACTGCTGGAGGCTTCTCAGCTCACTGCCTGGGTCCCGGGAGAGCCGCTACACAGACCTCAGCTTAACGAACACGGAGGGATAATGGGCTCTTTTGCATTCTCTCTCCTGGGGTATCATCCTACAAAAAGTTGCATTGTTGATTTTTAAAAACTAAGTTAACAGAACGTGTTGTGGTATTGTTTTGCATTCAGATGGAGGAAAGGCCATTTTAAAAAATCACCTCGATCAAAATCCCCAGCTACAGTGGAACACAACAGAGCCCTCTCGAACGTGCAAAGATCCTATAGAAGATATAAACTCTCCAGAACAGTAAGTACCTTCTCCTTGAGAATTATAACTGAAGACTAAATACGTCACTCCCGCACAAGAGTTTGCAATTTGCACCATGTTCTCACATCCATTATTTTATTTGCTTTCCACAGCCATCCCATGATGAAGTCCAATTACAATGCTCTTTTTACAGATGAATAAACTAATATTCAAAAAGAGGAGGTGACTTGCCAAAGCTCACTCAATTGCTACATGCAGGAAATAGGACTTGAATTCACATCTGTCCAACATCAAATCCAATGTTCTCTACTGCAGGACACTGCCTTTGTTACGTGTAAAATTTAACCTTGCTAAATGCATTTACTTGACGGTTTACTGAGACCTCCTGTATGTCAGGCATAGGTGCTAGGGTTACAGCAGTGAAGAAAACGGACTAAAATTCCTATCTTCATGGAGCTTCCATTCTATCTAGAAGGGTGATAGCTTAATAAAAAAGCGAAATATGGCATGTCAAACAATAGGAGCTTTGGAGAAAAAGCAGAGAAGGGGGTCAGGGAGTGTCATTTTAAATAGGGTGGTCAGAGAAGACTTCATGAGATGGTCATATCTAAGCAAAGACCTGAACATCTCTGTTAGCTTTGTTCCCACAGGCTTTAGGCTTTAGGCCTTCCCATCTTATAGCACATCGGAAGCAGAAGTTAGAAATATAAACTTTGGGCTGGGCGCAGTGGCTCACGCCTGTAATCCCAGCACTTTGGGAGGCCAAGGTGGGCGGATCACCTGAGGTCAGGAGTTCGAGACCAGCCTGACCAACATGGAGAAACACCATCTCTACTAAAAGTACAAAAACATTAGCTGGACATGGTGGCCCACACTTGTAATCCTGGCTACTCGGGAGGCTGAGGCAGGAGAGTCGCTTGAACCCAGGAGGCAGAGGTTGCGGTGAGCCGAGATCCCGAGATCGAGCCATTGCACTCCAGCCTGGGCAACAAAAGTGAAACTCTGTTTCAAAAAAAAGAAAGAAAAGAAAAGAAATACAAACTTTGAAACTTGGCCTCTGGAAGTGACAAGCAATAAGGAACCAGCAAAAGCAGCCAAATCACCAATTGCAGCATCATTTGGGGCTCCTTAGTATTAGAGCTAATAGCGTATCAACCCAACTAGCTCCAAGGCCTGGCCAGCTTACTGTCCAGGACAGTGAGTGAGAGTTACATGGAATTTGTCAGCAGTTTGCCTAGCAGTTGCCTCCAGTAGAGTGTAAGCACCTTGAGAGTAAGGTATGAGTCCTTCATGTGTCCCCTGCACCAAACACAGGTTCTGCCAGTGAGTAGGTTCTTGACAAGCATTTGTTGAATGAAGGAAAGGTGAACAGGATCCTCACAGACAGAAGAATGCTCTGACAACCCCAGCACCCACCTTGCCTAGGCAGACAGCCCTGCCCTGGCTTCTTGAACAGGGCACCCTTTTCCCAAGTCAAAGTTTATTCTTCCCTTTTTGTCCTGGACTTCTTGCCAGCATGATCTTGCCTTAAGACACAGACTTCAGCTGACATTATACAGGTTCAACTTTAACTTCAGAATGAGGTCTCCAACACTGTAGTTCCATGCATACCTGTGAGGTGTCTCTTGGGAGGAGTCTTTCTGGAAAATGTGGGCAGCACTTCATCTGTACTCATCTATCTCAGAACCAACCAGTGACCTAAATGAACCCCAAGGGCACACCCAGCTGGCATAAGGCTGCCCCCATGAATTGATTTGCCTCCACCACAAAACAATGTGGTTGAACAGAAGCAGCAAGAATTCCAACTTCCTCAGTTCTGGTTTTGTTTCCATGGGGAAGTTTCCTGAACTCTGTACTCTTCCCTCTTTTTTATAATGGGAATAGCAGTATTTCTTTTGCCTATTGGGTGTTTGTTAAGATCTGGGGTTTTTGTGCTTTGCTTTTTTGCACGTGAGTGGTCAGGGACTGGGAACACAAGAAGCCATAAAAACTCAGTCCCTTCTCTCAAGGAATGCGGTAGGAAAGTTGCACCCATGGAGAGCTGTGCAAGAAGGCGGCTGAGCCAAGCAGAGAAGCAGTCACCTGGGCACATTTGCCGCAAGCAGCCTTTTCAACAAAGTGACATGACAGTCATTAAGACCAGAAGGGTGTGGCAATGAGAAGGGAGTCAGAGGGCAGCTCCCTTTTCCCTTGCTGCTCCTCCATCATTTGCTAACCCACGCCCAGCTCCACCTTGCCTCCAGCTTTTTCTGGCTTCATTTCTGGGTATTTACCAAGGGTTCTGCTTAGCAGAGGAAGGGTTCTCTTAGCAGACAGTGAGCACAAACAAGGTGATATTTAAACTGGATCTTGAAGGAAACACAGTTCATGATGTCAGGAAGCAGAGAAAGAGTCTTGCAGGAGGAAAACAGCAGAAGAGCACCCAGAAGCAGGGTTTCCAGGGAAACTAGCTGCCAGAGGGCAGGGCTTACAGGTGGAGAGAATGGAAGATTCACCTGGAAACTTCTGATCCAGAGACAGAACTTAGGGAGCCCCGAATATCACATCAGTGTCCTTTTTTTCCCTTCCTTGGCTTCCTAGTGTTGGAACGATAACACTAGTTACCAAAGAAGCTGAAAGCCTGTGGGAATTGGCCCAGCAAGAAGAGATGCGGTCCTGGGCAAAGCAGAGGCAGAGGGGAGAGAGGAAGGATAGAGCAGGTGAGAAGTCTTTCAGGGACGGAACTGAAAGCCCTGTGGAGGTTTGTAAGAGTAGAGAAGGAGAAATGTCTGGTTTGCAGCAAAACCCTGTTACAAAGGCAAAACCTTGTCCTTAGTAATACAGTCTCCAACTTACCATTTTCCAGCTTTACAATGGTGTGAAAGTGATACACATTCAGTACAGTATTCAGTAAATTGCATGAGATATTTAACACTCTTTTATAAAATAGGCTTTGTGTTAGATGACATGGCCCAACAGTAAGCTGATGTAAGTGTTCTGAGCACATTTAAGGTAGGCGAGGCTAAGCTAGGATGTTTGGTAGGTTAGGTGGATTAAATGCATTTTTCAACTTACGATATTTTCAACTTACAATGGGTTTATGGGAATGTAACCCATCGTAAGTCAAGGAGCATCTTTTCTGCTAGGACATTTATAATAATCACCAAATCCTGGACCAAAGCTCAAGAAGACTCATCTCCCTTGTTTGTTCCAGTCTCCCTGGTTATTCCCAGGGCAGTAGCTGGTACATATGGGCCCTCATTAAATACCTGCTGGATGGCTGAATGGTTAGATGATTGAATGGACAGATCTTGGATTCAGAGAAAAATATACTCCTGTCATCAGATTTTTTAGCCAAAGCGAGTCCAAGGAACTTTCTGGTGAGCCCCCAGCTAGCCTACACTAACACTCCTCCCTCTCCTTCTCTCCAGCATCCAGCGTCGGCTGTCCCTCCAGCTCCCCATCCTCCACCACGCCTACCTCCCATCCATCGGAGGCGTGGACGCCAGCTGTGTCAGCCCCTGTGTCAGCCCCACCGCCAGCCCCCGCCACAGACATGTGCCACCCTCCTTCCGAGTCATGGTCTCGGGCCTGTAAGGGTGGGAGGCCTGGGCCCGGGGCCTCCCCCGTGACAGAACCACACTGGGCAGAGGCGTCTGCTGCAAAAACACTGTCGGCTCTGGCTGCGGAGAAGCTGGGCACCATGGCTGGCCTCTCAGGACCACTCGGATGGCACTCAGGTGGACAGGACGGGGCAGGGGGAGACTTGGCACCTGACCTCGAGCCTTATTTGTGAAGTTCTTATTTCTTCACAAAGAAGAGGAATGGAAATGGGACTTCTTCCTTAACATCTGCAAACAAGGAAGAGCTGGGATATCAAACTTGCAAAAAAAAAAAAAAAAAAAATCTAGACAAGGAGAGAGGCACTAGAACTCCAGCTGGAAGTCACGGAGTGACTCAAGCAGCCTTGGGAGGAGGCAAGAGGCTTCTGAAGAAACCGCCTCTGCACTCTGCACACACATCACCGGCTGTGACCCCTCAGGCTAGCCCTTCTCCACTCTGGGGGAGGAGGTGGGAAGAACCACCAGGCCCCCAGCTGCCAGGCCAGCCGACCCCAGCCTTCCTGGAGCAGGGAGTCTGCAGGAGCGCAGACAGGTACAGCCCTGGCGCAGGCAGGCAGAGCACTGGGGCACCGCAGCAGGCTGACTTACATGCTCCTGATGGGACCTGTGTCACCCAATGAGATGTTTGTTACTCTGGTAAATGCCACACGTTAACACAATAACACCCATTCCGGGGACCGTGGGGATTTAGGGCACGTCACTGCAGACACGCTCTGCAGCATTCACCGACAGTCTGTCATGCACCCACCACGTTGGCCACGTCCTTGTGTTCCTATCGGGTGCTCCCAGTAACCAGGGGGACCACCCGAGCTAATCATGGAATGTCCGTTCCCAGCAAATACAATAAAGAAAGATTGTGCACTTTAACCTCTCTCACCAGGGCCCAAGGGCTGGCTGGGATTTTCTTTTTTCCCACTAACTTTGTTTCTGACCAAAGTGAATCGGAGGCATTCTGTAAAAGACATCCCTGTAGACATAGGGGAGAGAGTTGCTGGCTGAGGGCTTCCCTTGGCTTCCAGAAGGCAGCCTTCCATCCAGACAAGCCAGTGAGCTCTCCCCTTGGGATCACCAGGGTGATCAGTCAGCAGATTGATTCCCATTCATAAGATAATTCTTCCCTTTTAATTGAGCCCCTAAGAGCACTGGCCTGTGAGTCAGACAGACCTGGGTTCAAGTCCTCAGTCCCCTGCCCACTCCCTGCGTGACCTTGATCAGGTCACTAGTGTCTCTCTGAGCCTCAGTTTCCCCTCTGTAACTTGGGGTTGAAATAACACCTGTCCTGCCTACCTCACAAGGTCACTCTGAGGATTGAAACTTGATCTTGTCCAGGAAAACTTTGTACCAAACAGTGCAGCCGCCCTGACCCGTGAGGTATGAGTATGACTCTGACCTTCAGCCCTCCCTGCAGCGGGGGCTGTGGCCCAGAGAAGCTTTCCGCACAGCCCTCTACCCAGAACATCCAGGCTGGAGGGAGGCTCCCAGTGACTTTTCTGACATTCCTAGACAGGTTCATTCTTTGCTCAAGAAAGGCCCGAATGACAGCGTCCAGGATGTCTGCACAACTGAGCAGCTGGCTCACTCCCTAAAGCAACCTATTGGCAGCTTCAACAGGCAGGCAATAATCTCTTCCCAGAACCACTGCAGTCAGGAATAAACTGTTTTCTCCACCAGGCTTTGACAAAAGGGCCCACAGGAATCTTACCGTCGCCAACATTTCAAAGCACCCTATTTCACGTAGCATAGCTTTCTGCTCCCCTTCCCCAAAGAGAGGTTATGGAGGTACTGTAGCTTTTAGGGAAAAAAAAATGTTAACACATCACAGGTCAAGTTGAAGTCATTCTCTGTTTAGGCACTAAAAATCGGTGTTGTCACTCACTGTGTATTACCAGTATTTACTTGCTTTCTTGATTTCACCAAAACCAAATTTAATTTAAAGGACCACATTAATTTTTCAAAGGGAAAGAGACAATTAACTGTACATAATGTATACACACACACACACACACAAAATACCTGTAGAAATATTATTCCAGCATAGCAGGAAAACAAACAAACAAAAGTATTGGACTGTCGGAGGTGAGCCTGTGCGTCTGTAACCCTTTGTGACTCCTAAGCGTGCGCCGTCTTCTAGGTTAACTCACGAAGTACATTCTCTGTCTTACTGATACTGTAGGTTCACCCATTTTTTTTTAATTTCCTCTCAAAATAACAAGACCCACAGAAGTGACTCTAGCTATTTAATGGTTCTGTTCTTTTATATGCACCAAACACACCGTCCATCTCTGAAGAGGCTTCGGCCTGAAGGCATTTTCCAATGATGTTAGTGCGCAAACGCTTTAAATTAGACTGGAACTGCCAGAATCAAATGTAAATGAGGAATTTCTCGTACCCCTACTGCATGGTATCGATTTTTAATAAATTGTTGCAAATTTGTTTTTATGAATAAAAGGAAAAAACCTGTCGTCTTTAATGCCTACTCATCCCAAAATGCAGGTTAGATCGGGCCATATTCCTCCGCTTGGAAACTCAGGGTACAATTCTGGGGTTGCCTGCTCCGCATTGTCCCTGCCTTCATAAACTGCCCATCCCAGCCTCCTGCGGACAGCGGCAGAGCCTCCCTGTTACCAGGTGACCCCCAACTCTGGCCACAGCTGATTAATTTGAGGGTGGGAACCTGACCCAGGCTGGGCCGGTAAATCACTTCCTCAGGATTCCTCCACGTAGAGAAATTTAGTCTGCCATGAAACAGAAAAAAAAAAAAAAAAAAAAAAAAAAATGGAGCCAACAGAGAGACAATCAGGACCAAGAGCTGAGTTGATGGTGTCAGAGTACCTGGTTAGCCGTCCCTTCCCACGCTCCTCTGAAAGCACAGGCCTGATTTTGGTAAGGAAGGGGACCTATTGGAACTGAATGTTGCTCCCACCATCCTTGCTCCCACCCCCGGACATAGTGATTGGTTCAGAAATATGCTCATTATCCAAGACCAGCCAATCAGAGCACTTCCCAGGATTTCCGCCAGCTGTTTTCGGGAGGTTTAAAGGCACTCTGGGCCCCTCCTCACCTGTTCAGTTGTTCAGGCCTTCCTTGGATTCTCTGTTCTTCTGATACGTTGCCCTTTTTGCCTAGGTTAGTTCAAGCTGGGTTCCCATCACTTGCAATCCCAAGATTCTTAACTAATATGGAAAACCCACGACCTCCCCAGCCCCGACTCCCCTTCGGGGCCTTGCCAGCCTGTCGAGATTTGGCCCCATGCTCCATTCTAGCCTCATCACCCCATCCCCCTGGAGCCTGTGGAACCACCCCAAAGACTGTTTTATTTCTCCAGGGTGCTGGGCCTCAGCTGGCAGCTCTGACTCATCTCTCTAGATCCCCTTCAATGGGATCTTCCTAGCTCTGGACTGAGGACATTGCCCCTCTCTATGGTACTGGGTACATGCCCACGCTGTCCCCTCCCCATTCTGGACCCTGAGCTCCCTGAGGATGGGACTCATGTCTGCTTCCACGACGTTCCACTGAGCGGCAGTTCCTCCCCGTGGCTCAGAACGGGCTTCAACGAGGCCCGTTGAAGGCTTTGCACAATTGAACATTTTGACCGAGGCGTGTCCACATTGGTTGCTGGGCCTAAAAGGCAAAGCAAAAGCAGAGGTGGCCACAGCAGGCTGGGGAGGCCCGAAGTTCATATGACTGGGTGCAGTCCTAGAAATGGGGGCACTGGACTCACAGACTCCACTGGAGGGCCGGTCCCAGACTGGAGTTTCCCGGGACATGGGATCCTCAACGTGGAGCCTCCCAAGGAGCAGGCTGTCTGAATCCTGGCCCGAGAGACCCCTGCTCAGCGCCTGCTGCTCCACACCCCTGCTCGTGCAGCCTTCCTACGGGATGTGGGTTGTTCAAGGTTGGGAAACAGGCCCAACATGAAGAATACGTACCCAAGGTCACCTAATAAGGCTGTGGCAAAGGCAGGAACAACCAGAATCTTAGGTGGTCTTCCTTTTCTACCTGACCCTGACTCACAGAAATTAGAGCAGAGAAGGATGGCAGTGGTCATCTTGCCCAGCCCCTGCTAGTACAGATGGGGAAACGGAGGCCCAGCAATGAGCCAAGGTCAACCAGAAGGTCACGAGACGGCCAGCATGGAACCCAGATGTCCTGGTTTTGAGACTCAGCTCTTCTCAGTCTACTTCCCAACCTATTCTACCACAGGTAGTGCAACCACAGCAGTGAGACACTGCCCCCATAGAGCCATTTCTCAGCTACCACAGACTGAGAAATTTTTATATAGCCTCACTAAATATGGAGTCAGCCAAGACAACATTTGGTCTCTCCTCTTAACACATCTGAAAGAGAGAAATGCCCCAAGTGTTGAAGATGCTCCTTGTCACATCACTGAAGTGATGCCTTGCTTGGCCATGAGCAGGAAGAGCCCAGACAGCAATGGTGCACTTCACTGCTCTTCATTCTTCTTCAAAAGCATTCTGTCTTCCTTTTGTTATGACTGCCTCACTTCTGAGTTAAAAATAAAATAAAATAAAAGGGTATTTCCCAACCTCAAAGAAAGGCTTTCTGGAGTTGAAGCCCTCTTAGAAAGCTCTGTCTGGGGGTCTCCTCACCCTGGGATGTGGAGACAACACTGGGATCCGCTCTGAGGGAAGAATGGGAGAGGGTTCTGGAAACAGCAAGCCTGGGGCACCAGCCAAGGCCTGCCCTTCCAGGCAGTTCCCTGTGCTCAGCAATTTCTTCTCTACAAGAATCAGGATCCACAGACCTAGAAGCCAGTGCTGGGGAGAGGAGGTGGTGCTGGGTAGATTGTAAAAAGCAGACTGGCGGCCATCAGCACCTCTGCCTGTCCAGCAACCACCTCTGCCTTCCTACAGCTCCTCTGGAAGCACTGCCCTACTTTTGGGGGAAAGCAGCAGGGAGAAAATCTGGAGGGCTGCCCTTGCTTCCACTTCTGGACACAGGATTGGTTCAGGGATATGCTCGTTAACCAAGCCCAGCCAATCAAAGCTTTCCCCTGCCGTTTTTAAGAAATTTGAAATCTTGCCCTCCATGTTGAGGGCAATGAAAAGAGAGAAACTGAGCTCTCATTGCATCATTTGGACTCAAGGACCAGTGATACCTAAAAATACATCCATCCTTGAGCTTCTAGGTTTTAAACTAATACATACCCTTTTCCGCTTACATAGAGTAGGGTTTCTGTCACTTAGAACCAAAAGAAATCGGTGGGATGCAGAGGGGCTCCACGAGGGGTTCACTGTTCTCTGAAACTCTCCTGGTATTAAGGAGATACCAGGAGATATTCAGACATGCAGGAGATATTCACTGGCCTCACACACGCTGCTGAACAGGGAGGTAGGTAAGGATACCCAAAGGGAAGATGGGGCTAAGAAGCCTCAGGAGGCTAAAGAAGGGTCAAGGAGCCAGGCTGAGGGCCAGAGGGCTGGCACCAAGCTGTGTGCCCAGCACTTGTCACCTGCCTGTCCCCTACCTCCTTGGCTTGTCATCCCTTAGCCTTGAGGAGCAAGGTTTGTGAGGTACTGGACAGTAAATGATTAACACTCTCTGGAAGAGAAAATTGGTCCCTCCTCTGCCTCCACCCCACATCTGAAACCCCTGGCAAACCCCAGGGGCTCACTCCATCATACTTGGTCTCCCCTGTCCGTGGTCCTGAGTGGGTCCTGCCCAGAGATGACAATTCACTGGTTCCTCCAGGTCCCACCTTCTGGAGCCCCAAACCCTCAGTGGGGCATCCACTGAGCCCCTGATCTTTGCCAAGGCCTGTGCTAGGTGCCAGGTGAACACTGAGCAGGATATAGGTCTCAAGAAGCTCACACACTAATAGGAAGACAGATGCTTAATGAAGAAATGACAATAGCATGTGATAAGAACCTACTCTAGACTGGGCATGTGTCCTGGGGGACATAACCTCCAAACAGGGCTAGTTTTGGGGGTTTGCAACCTATACAGTTTTTAAAGGGCCTCATGTTCAGCTTAATGCTCTGCTGTAACTATTTTGAAATTCTAAATAACTTTTGAAAAGGCTTAGAATTTTATTTTTATTTTTTATTTACTTGTTTATTTTTGAGACAAGTTATCACTCTGTTGTCCAGGCTGGAGTGCAGTGGCATGATCACAGCTCACTGCAGCCTTGACCTCCGGGCTTGAGCCATCCTCCCAACTCAGCCTATGAGTAGCTGGTACTACAGGCATGCAACACCACGCCTGGATAATTTTTTATTGTTTAGAGAGATGAGATCTCTCTAAAAAATAAAATTTTAAAAAAATTTATGTTGCCCAGACTGGTCCTGATCACCTGGGCTCAAGCAGTCCTCCCACCTCAGCATCCCAAAGTGCTGGCATTACAGGCACGAACCATCGTACCCAGCCCAGGGCTTAGCACTTTAATTTCATACAGAAGCCCACAAATTATGTAGCCAATTCTATACCTAGACCTGAAAGTGAATAAAAACTAGCCAACAAAAGACAGAAAGAAGAGGAGGGGAGAGGGAGAGAACTAGCAGCCCAATTCTGTGGAATGCATGCATCTGCAGGGGCTGCTGTGGCTGCACCAAGGACAACTAGGTTGTTGTGTGTTCATCATTTACCATGGAATCCATGTGACTTCAGATTGCTGCGTAATCAGACAGCACGCATCCTGTCTGTGTGTGATGACGTGCGTTACATCTCAAAATCATCAGTCTGGTTGCAAATTCCTACACCTTCACTTACCTGGCTGCATGGCTTTGAATGATTCCACCTCTCTGAGCTTCTGATCCCTCATCTGTAAAATGGACATGATACCTCACTCAGAGATTCTCTGACCGCCAAAGAGGCTCATGTAGGAGAAAGTGTCTTGTAAACACTAAGCTTATATTTGTGCTACTCCCAGACAGGAGGAATGTAAAGTGAACAGCTTTAGTAGGTACAGTGGGGCAGCCAACAGCTTAATCTCCTCACAACAGACTGCATCTAGGAAGAACGCCATCAGGGAAAACATCCTGACATGCTATATTAGGGGCAAGGTGAGATTCTAAAGACAAGGCTAAAAGAGAGACAGCAGAACAATTCTGTTAGAAAAAGAACTAGAAATTTGGGGTTAGAAGGAGAGAAAAATGAGAGAGCAGTGGGTGATAAGTAACAGGGCAGTGTGGTTATAAAGCTTTTAAGAATAGGGATGTCAGCCGGGTGCAGTGGCTCACAACTATAATCCCAGCACTTTGGGAGGCCAAGGCGGGTGAATCACCTGAGGTCAGGAGTTCGCGACCAGCCTGGCCAACATGATGAAACCCGGTCTCTACTAAAAATACAAAAAATTGGCCGGGCATGGTGGCACGCGCCTGTAATCCCAGCTACTCAGGAGGCTGAGGTAGGAGACCCACTTAAACCTGGGAGGTGGAGCTTGCGGTGAGCTGAGATCATGCCATTGCACTCTAGCCAGGGCAACAAAAGCAAAATTCCTTCTCAAAAAAAAAAAAAAAAAAAAAAGAATAGGGATGTCGAATATTTGATTTTAAGTCATTTGTGTTGCATGAAGTAAAAACCTCTCTCTTCCCTCTATTTCATTCCCTCCTGCAAAATGTACCTAAACCTTTGGTTACATTTACTACATGAGTAAAAGCTTTGTGAGTTTTAGTGGAAATAAAGGAAAAGAGTGAATTCTATGTTTAGGTAGAGACCAGAGTAAGGATAAAAAAAAGAAGCCACAAGATGCAGAGGGAAAAATACGTTCTCTGGCTGAGCGCAGTGGCTCTCACCTATAATCTCAGCACTTTGGGAGGCCAAGGCGGGTGGATCACTTGAGGTCAGAAGTACGAGACCAACCTGGCCAACATGGTGAAACCCCATCTGTACAAAAATACAAAAATTAGCTGGGCATGGTGGCACGCACCTGTAGTCCCAGCTACTCTGGAGGCTGATGAAGAAGGATCACTTGAACCCAGGAGATGGAGGTTATAGTGAGTCAGGATCACACCACGGCGCTCCAGCCTGGGCAACATATATGACATCATGTCATATATGTTGTATATATGTATATATTATATATAATGTATATTGTATATGTTATAATATGTTATATATGATATATGATATGTTTCATATATTATATATATACTATTTGCATAAGTGGGAATTTGGAGCAAGAGTTGACCATGAGCCCATAAGCTCTCCCAAAATTCACAGAAGCATTGGAGAGGCACTGGTCTTCTCCAGAGCCAAGTATGGGAGGACTAGAAAGTTAGGATTAATCACATCTAGATCTCACAGGGCATAGTCACCCTTACTTCCATCTAAGTTACATAAGCAACAGGAAACATGTCATCCCATAGAGCCATAAATCTCAAAGATCCTGAATACAACAGTAGAAATGCTAGAAAATAAGACCAGCAATAAATGGTCAACTGGATGGCAAAACAATCTCCACACTCATAGCTTTAGGAATGACATGACATCGGAGAAGCTGCCAGCCTGGAGGCTCTGGCAGTGTTGAAGAGCCATTAGCTTGGCCATCTTTGTTCTCCAAGGTCGTGGCTGTTTTTGGCTACCCTAGTCCACCATGTCTGTAACTGGAGAAGTCTGGCACTATTGTGAAGTTGGGGTTTTTGTGCGAAGAGAAGATACATCTGATTTCCCTCCAACTGAATTCCAATGGAAAAGACCCAAAACAGTGTTTCTCAAACATGAAAAAAAAAATAGGGCCAGGCATAGTGGCTCACACCTGTAATCTCAGCACTTCTGGAGGCCCAGGAGGGAGGATTGCTTGAGGCCAGGAGTTCAAGACCAGCATGGGAACACAGTGAGACTCTGTCTCTACAAAAAAAAAAAAAAAAAAAAATTATCTGGGCTTGGTGACATGCCCGTAGTCCTAGCTACTAGGGAGGCAGAGGTGGGAAGATTGCTTGAACCCAGGAGTTCAAGGTTGCAGTAAGTTATGATTATGCCCCTGCACTGCAGCCTGGGCCACAAAGTGAGACCAGGTCATAAGAAGCAAGAAAGTAAGGGAAAAAAAGAAAGAGAGAAGGAAGAGAGATAGGAGGGGAGGGAGGGAGGGAGGGAGGGAGGAAGGAAGGAAGGAAGGAAGGAAGGAGAGAAAGGGAGAGAGAGAAAGAAGAAAGAAAAAAAGAAGAAAAAGAATGAAAGAAAGGAAAGAGAAAGATGAAAGAAAGAGAAAGAAAGAAAGAAAGAAGACAAGGAAGAAAGGAAGGAAGGGAGGAAGGAAGGAAGGAAAAGAGAAAGAAAAAAAGAGAAGAAAGAAAAGAAAGAAAGAGAAAGAAAGAAAGAAAGAAAGAAAAGAAAGAAAAAGAAAGAGAGAAAGAAAGAAAGAAAGAAAGAAAGAAAGAAAGAAAGAAAGAAAGAAAGAAAGAAAGAAAGAAAGAAAGAAAGAAAGAAAGAAAGGGAAAAGAAGAGAAGAGACATATGGACACCTTTTTAGTGTTGAGTTAAATTATTTTTATAAAGAAAGTTACTGAAGGCTGCAGTGAGCTCTGATTGCACCACTACACTCCAGCTTGAGCAACAGAGTGAGACCCTGTTGGAAAAAAGCAGAAAGCGAGAGAGAGAGAGAGACATATGAACACCCTTTCAAACTGTGGACTTAAATTATGAAATGTGCTCCAACTAGATATAAACTCAGGCTTAGAGCATTCATATAAAATCCAAACAAAATAGAAAAGCCAGTAAAAATCATGTTAACAACATGGATAAAATGGGATAGATGAGGTTTTGCTGAAAAATAAGTGGCAGCTCACCACATGAGCACAGCCCTGACTGCTGCCAGGCATGTTCCTGTGACTTCAGCCAGCCTGGTGTGATGACTCAATTATCACACTGCTTTTCTTTATTTAAACTTCTGTGAAAACTTCATTTATTCAGCATGCTGCAATATCAGTGGGCTGTCCCTGGACTCCAACATACAACTTCCCTATTAAGGCCACCTTTGTTTGTTTTCTCTCATGAGCCATTGACAATAGTGGGGCCATCTGATAATACACACAATTGGAGTCGTGATTGAGTGCAGATGCCCATTAAGCCCCAGGCTAAGTGTTTTGCCAGCATAATCTCATTTAGCTCTCACAGGTCCCCAGGGCAGAACCAGAACCGATTATTACCACCCTTCGACAGCTAAAGGCACTCAGGCACAGCGGGTGAGTGCTGTCCTGGGTCACACAGCTGGGATGTGGAGTGAGTCACAATTTGAACACAGCAGCCTGATCCAGAGTAGACCATCTTTACCACTTCTTTAAACCCTAGTCACAAGTAGCTGGATTCAGATGACCCAGGATATGTTTTTTTTAGGATTATCTTGAAATAAAATCCCCTTGTTTTCATTTTATAGAAGATTTGCAGACCCCCAAGATTCACCCAGGGTATCATCTGAGGCTCTAGGCCCCAGTCTGAGAGCCTCTGACCCAGGCAACATGACCATGAGGAGCCGTTGAGCAAACCAGTTGCTCAGAGCAACACCGGGAGATACACTCCAGGCCCCTGGCCTCCTCAGGCCGACTCATAAACCAGCCCCTGGGAGATCCTGGGCCTCGGGGACACCTGGTTTTGAGGGCAGGGGAGCCTGGGGGAGCAGGGGCAGCTCCATGTTGAGCAACAGTGACAGTGGCAGTGATGACGGCAGTACCAGAGCTCCTGGGTGGCTGTGACAACAGACACCTGTCATGGCTGTGGTGGCCACAGTTCTGAAGGTGCCAGCCCCCCAGTGGGAGTGGAGGTGGAGGTGGTGGGGAGTTGGTCAAAACTAGTTGAAGAAGTAGGCGACCTCCACATCAGGAAGGAGGCCGATTCACTCAGAGCTGGAGGCTGGCAGCTCTGCCACAGCAGAGAAGAACCTACGCAGACACAAGCCCTATGCCCAAGCTGCCCATTGACTAGATGCCCCCACCCCAGATCTTCACCCTGGGCCACTCAACCAGGCCTCCAGGATCTAGCAGAAGGACTCTGCCAGCATCCCAGGGCAGAGAAGGCAAGATGGAAGGTGTTCACCCCATCTGCAGAGAAAAGCCAGCTCTGAGTTGTTTCTGTGAAATAAGAGATTATAGACAAACTGATGAGAAAATGGACTGAGAAGAAAAAAGGGAAGAAAGTGGAGAGGGAAGAAAGAAGGAGGGAGGGAGGGAGGGAAAGTTTTGAGATTGGAGGAGTGTCAGAAACCTGCACATTCAACTCCTCTCTCTTTAATTCTTGCTACGATGGCCCAACCAATCAGAGGAAATCCATATCCTCTTCCATAAAGATGATTCCATGCAGATGGTTTCTGAAAATTAGAGAAAATGTCCCATACACATCCCTAAAAGCTCAAGTCATTTCCACTGCTCAGTAGAGGGTGAAGGGAGGAGAAGCAACTGCAGGCCACCATCTTCTCACTAAGTGTGGAGAAGGCCACCTGGGGTTAGTTATAACTCAGTAGTGCAAAAGCCACATAGTCTTGGATTTGATTTTAGAGCTTCCATTCTGAGTTCAAAGGACCTTCAGACGTGGGCCGGTATCTCCATGCGGGAGCTGCTGCAAGTCATAATTTCACAGGATTTCTGCAGAACCAGCGCTACAGCATCCACTTTCTCTCACTAGTCACCCCCACCACAGGGAAGAAGAGGAGGCAAGTGAGAGCAGAATTCATGAGCAGCAGCTATCTCTTCTCATCCCATGGGGAGCCGGGAAGGCTTAGATAAGTTCCCCTCCCTCCATAAGATCGGGGATAGCTTAAGTATTCCTCCAGACCCTTTCCCCTTCATCAAGTAAGGGACTGGCACTGCCTTTCATTTGAAAACTTCAGAGCCATTGAACTGCCCAGTGCCCAGGCAGGTCGAGAAAGAGGGCTGAGCGGAGGAAGGAGCACTATGGTAGCTAGTGGCATTCCCACAGCGTGGCGTGGCAAGGAGATGTGGGTTTTCCCTGGGTTGAGTGAGCACTGAGGAAGGTTGGGAGAATTTCTTCATCCTAAGAGGCTGAGAAAAAAAGTAGATGGATGAAGCTCAGTCAGAACTTGCTCACCAGAGGATCATGTCAGAAGGACCCACTGGAAAGCCAGCACTCAGACCCCTGCCTGGCAGAGGGAACAGACAGCCCGATAGGAACAAAAGAAGTGATGCCAGCAGAAAGAAGACTGTAACCTCACACAGGGAGTTACATAAAGCAGTGTTCTGATCCTCTTCCCTCTCCTGCCTCCTTTCCCTGATGTCTCAGAGAAAGTAGAGAACGGGAGAGCAAACCTCATCACCTCCCTCCCTGCCCCAAGCCACGGAAGCCTCAAGTGCCTGCTTGGGAAGAGTGCGCCTTTTTTTTTTTTTTTTTTTTTTTTTTTTTTTTTTTTTTTTT
>NW_016808848.1:840553-860997 GCF_001698545.2 Rhinopithecus bieti
TTTTTTTTTTTTTTTTTTTTTTTTTTTTTTTTTTTGGACATCCGGAGACTCTTTCCTTTTTATGGCTTTATTGAGATGGAATCCACATACCACACAATTCACCCTTGTAAAGGGTGCAATTCAGCCAGGCATGGTGGCTCACGCCTATAATCCTAATTAATGCTTTGGGAGGCCAAGACAGGAGGATCCCTTGAGCCCAGGAGTTTGAGACCAGCCTGGAAAACGTAAGGGGACTCCATCTCTACACAAAATTTAAAAATTAGCCCGGCGTGGGGGTCGCACGCCTGTAGTCCCAGCTACTCAGGAAGCTGAGGCAGGAGCATCACTTGAGCCCAGGAGTTTGAGGTTATAGTGAGCTATGATTTTGCCACTACAACAGACTGAAATCCTGAAAAAATAAAATAAAATGAACTAAAGTATACAATTCAAAATTTTTAGTATATTCACAGATTCATACAATCATCTCCACAATCTAACTTTGGGACATTTTCATCACTCCAAAAAGAGTTAGATGTCAGTCCCTATTTCTCCCCAAGTACCCCCAGCCTAAGCAACCGTGAAATCTACTTTCTGTCTCTATAAGTTTGGACATTTCACATAAATGGAACCTTGCAATATGTGGTTCTTTGTGATGGACTTCTTTTACTTAAGATAATGTGTTCAATATTCATGTGTTCATTATCAATATGAATACAAAATAATGCATTCATACTGCAGCATGGATCGGGACTGCTTCACCTTTTATTGCCTAATATAGTCTATAGTATGTGTATACGTTTTACTTTATGCAGTTATTATCCATGTTTTCAGTTAGCAAACATTTGAGTTGTTTCTACTTTTGGACTATTATGAATAATGATATTATGAACATTCAAGTACAAGTTTTTGTGTGGACATAATGTTTTTGTTTCTCTTGGGGATATAACTAGGAGTGGAATTGCTGGGTTGTATGGTAACTCTAGTTTTAACTTTTTGGGGAACTGCCAAATTTTTCCACTGCAGTTACACCATTTTACATTCTCATCAGCATGTATGAGGGTTCCAATTTCTCCTTATCCTTACCAACATTTGTTATTATTTATTTTTTTAAAAAATTCATAGCCATCCTGGTGGATGTGAAGTATCTCATTGTGGTTTTGGTTTGCATTTCCCTGATGGCTAATGATATTGAGCATCTTTTCACATACTTATTGGCCACTGACATATCTTCTTTGCAAAAATGTCTGTTCAGAGCCTTTGCCTTTTTTTTGGAACAGGGCCTCACTTTGTCGCCCAGGCTGGAATGCAATGGTTTGATAACGGCTCACTGCACCCTAGAAGTCCTGGGGCTTAAAGTAATCCTCCCACTTCAAATTCCCCAGTAGCTAGGACTACAAGCGCAAGCCACCATTCCCTGCTAATTTTTTTATTTTTGTAGAGACAGAGCCTCCCTATTTTGCCCAGCTGGTCTCCAATTCCTGGGATCCAAGTGATCCTCTCACCTCAGCCTCCCGACGTGCTGGGATTATAGGCGTGAGCCACTGCACCCGGCGCCATTTTTAAGTTGAGTAATTTGAATTCTTCCTATTGAGATGTAAGAGTTTGTTAGGTATTCTAGATACAAGTTTCTTATTTGATCCATGATTTGCAAATATTTTCTTCCATTCAATGAGTTATCTTTTCATGTTCTTGAGGATGTTCTTTAAAACATAAAAGTTTTTAATTTTGATGAAGTCTTATTTACTTATTTTTTTCTTTTATTGCTTATGCTTTTGCTGTCATATCTAAGAAGGTTTTGCCTAACCCCAAATCACAAATACTTCTATTTTTCTTCTGAGAGATTTTAGTTTTAGCTCTTACATTTATGATCCATTTGAGTTAATTTGTGTGTAAGGTGTGCGTAAGGGATGCAACTTCATTCTTCTGCATGTGGGTAGTCAATTATCCTAGCACCATTCATTGAAAAGATCATTCTTTCCTCCACTGAATTGTCTTAGCATTCTTGTGGAAAATCAATTGACTATAAATGCAAGGGTTTATTTCTGGATTCTTAGTTCTATTCCATTGATCTGGATGTCTATCATTTTGTCCAGTGATGCTTGGTAACTCAACATGAAGGGAGAAGCCTGAGATATTATTGAGAGAACCTACAAGTGGGAAAGAGGGTTCCACAGAGTCCAACTGGTCACTGGGAAAGAGTCCATCATTTCATATTTGTGCCTCAAAGAGTTAAGACTCCTCCAACCACTTCTAGTGAAGGAACATTCCCAACCCCAATCATGTCTGCTTTTCCAAATGGGGTACATTGAATGATCCATTTCCCTCAGCTGCTATCATAAATGAGTGTTGCATTTTCATAAATTATTTTTCAGCACTGATTGTGGTTATTCTCTTTTAATCTGTTAATCTGGTGAATTACATTATTAGATTTGCTATAGTAGATATATTTGATGCTTACATTTCTAGGATAAACCTAACTAGGTCATTTTTTATTTAATACGTTACTAGATAAAGTGTGCCATTATTTTGTTTAGGATTTTTGCATCTAAAATCATGAATAAATTTGACCCTTAATTTTTTCTTTTCATTCTGGCTTTGGAATCAAGGTCATCACTAGCCTAGTAAAATGATTTGAGGGGATATTGCCTCTTTTTCTAGTCTCTGAAAGAGTTGGTATAACATTAGAATTGTCAGTTTGTTTGTTTTTGAGATGGGGTCTCACTATGTTGCCCAGGCTGGCCTTGAACTCCTGGCCTCAAACGATCCTCCTGCCCTGGCTTCCCAAAGTGCTGGGATTACAGGTGTGAGCTACCATGCCTGGCCTAGAGTTGTCAGTTCTTTGAACGTTTAGTAGAACTGTTTTGTAGGTTGATTTTAATCTACTAATTCAGTTTCTTCAACTGTTATAGATGTGTTTGGTTTTCTTTTTCTTTGCAAGTGAGTTTTATAAGTTTTATTTTCCTGGAAACATGTCTATTTCATGGAAGCTTTCAAACTATTAGCATAAAGTTGTTTGTAGTACTTGCTTATTTTTTTAATGCATTGCATTTGTAATTATGTCCCTTTTTCATATGTTATATTGTTATGCGTCCTCTTTCTGGCTTAATTAAAGTTACAAGGTTTTATTTTATTCGTCTATTGAAAAAATACAAGTTTGGGCTTGGTTGAGCATCTCTACTGTGTTTTTCTATATGATTTCATTAACGTGTGCTCTTCTCTTTATTATCTTCTTGGATTTTGTTTTCCTTACTGCTTAAATTATGGTTGGTTGTTTGTGGGCATGACATCAGTATCTATTAAAATATAAGTGGGTGTATTAGTCCATTCCTGCTGCTACAACAAAATATCTTAGATTGGGTAATTATGAGTAACAAAAATTTATTTCCAGGCCAGGCACGGTGGCTCACGCCTGTAATCCCAGCACTTTGGAAGGCCAAGGCAGGTGGATCAGGAGGTCAGGAGATTGAGACCATCCTGGCTAACACAGTGAAACCCCATCTCTACTAAAAATACAAAAAATTAGCCGAGCGTGGTGGCAGGCGCCTGTAGTCCCAGCTGATCGGGAGGCTGAGGCAGGAGAATGGCGTAAACCCGGGAGGCGGAGCTTGCAGTGGGCAGAGATTGTGCCACTGCACTCCAGACTAGGGGGGAGAGCGAGACTCCATCTCAAAAAAAAAAAAAAAATTATTTCCCACAGTTCTGGAGGCTGGGAAGTCAGTCCACTGATGAAGTCCCCTTTCAGTGTCAGGGGAGGATTTGCCCCTGCTTCCAAGATGGTGCCTTATTGGTGAGTCCTCACGTAGCAGAAGGCAGAAGAACAAAAGGGACTGGGTGCCCTCTTCAGCCTCTTCTGTAAGAGCACTAACCCCATTCACGAGGGCAGTGTGCTCGTGATTAATCACTTCCCCGAAGGCTCCATCTCTTAATACTATCACATTGGGTATTATTTCCAACCTAATGAATTGCGGAGGGACACATACATTCAAATCATAGCAGTGGGCATTCTCTTAGGCCCAACGATTCCACTTTAGTTCTATATTCTATATTAATATTAGAAAATGTTTAAAAAGATATATGCATAAAGTTGGATGTCAGGTGCAGTGACTTATGCCTGTAATCCCAGCACTTTAGGAAGCTGAGGCAGGAGGATTGCTTGAGTCCAGAAGCTCAAGACCAGACCAGCCTGGGCAACATAGTGAGACCTCTTGTCTATTTTTTTTTTTAAAGATGGGCTTTGCAACATTATTTATAACTAGAAACAATTAGAAATAACCTGAATGTGAAGATACAGTCATACTATGGAATACTATTCAGCTGTTAAAAGGAATAAGGCAAATCTAATATCTATTGACTTGAAAAGATCTCCATGATATAATATTAAGGGGGAAGGGATGCAATGAAGAAAATAGGTAAAGAATGACAACATTTTTGTTTTAAAAATTGCATACGTTCACATATTTATATCGCTATATGTAGTCCCACTGGATGCAGTCATAACCATTTAGTCCTAAGGAGCCACTGCTAATTCCATCCAGAGGTGAGATCCTTCAAAGCTGGGGAAGCCTCATATCCAAGCACGTAGGTGTTCCCTACCTCCGTACACAGCTTCCAACCATAACCTCAGGGCATCACTTCCACCCCTTACGAGTCCTAAGACTGGTTTAGGTGAGAAGTTCTGAGAGGACAAGGTGGGGAGAGGAGTTGGGACTCTGCAGGCCTTGGGAACCATAATGACATTCCCAACCCATGTCCTCTCCCACCCTTTCAAGGTCATTGGTTGTGAGTTATTCATACTTCTCCCTTCCTCAGGGAGGCTGGATTCTGCCCAGCATTCCTTGTGCTCCCCAAAAGTGCCTGGCACCCACTGCTGGCCTCCCAGACAGCCGATCTGATTGACTTCTTCCTCTTCCTGGGTGGGCTTCTCAGGTGGGCTTCCTGGGTGGACTTTGAAGTCCTCAGAGTACCTGAGGTCCCAGGTTAAATGCAAATGTAGCGTCTGTAAAAAATCCCATGCATCAACTTGAAGCAAATGCCTTTCCCAGTAAAATTCTTCTACTTTTCCACGTAGCTTTGCAAAAGTGATATTTTTCCTCTCCCCATTCCCTAATTACCCCAAAATATGTGCCAAAGGGGGAAGTGTGACTTGGCAGGGCAGATGTCCCCATTGCTTAGCATATCAGAGAAGAAATTTACAAGATGTCTGCCTTTGTTTGCCCTGCCATCAAACCTCCAGTTCTGACCATGAGGTTTCTGAAGGAGCACTTTTGGAGGTAGGGAACTGGATAGTGACAAGTTTAAGCCTAGAAACTATGTCATGGGCGACACAGTTTAAGGAAGACTTGGGGATAATGGGGAAGTATGGCATGACAACTGTTACTTCCTAGGGAAACCGTCATATATAAAGCAGGCTGTCTGGCCAGGTGTGGTGGCTCATGCCTGTAATCCCAGAACTTTGGGAGGCCGAGACGGGTTGATCACGAGGTCAGGAGTTTACGACTAGCCTAACCAACGTGGCGAAACCCCGTCTCTACCAAAAATACAAAAATTAGCCAGGTGTGGTGGCGTGTACCTGTATTCCCAGTTATTCAGGATGCTGAGGCAGGAGACTCTCTTGAACCTGGGAGGCGGAGGTTGTAGTGAGCCAGGATCGTGCCACTGCACTCCAGCCTGGGTGACAGAGCGAGACTTCGCCTCAAAAAAAAAAAAAAAAAAAAAAAAACAGGCTGTTTTACTCTTCAGTTCTCCGAAGGATCAAAGGAGGACAAACTGCAGCAAATTCCAAACAGACAACGTCAGCTCAGTAAACATAACCGTTTGCATAATAGAATGCAGAGCCTGGTGAAGAAGGGACCAGCCCATCACAGGAAGGGTTCCAAAAGGGACACTGGAGAGGGAATGTCTGCAACGGGTGAGAGGCTGAAATGGATAAGCCCAAAGACCCATGTTGCAGAGGTTGCAAATTGATGATACACATGTCATTTGAAGGAAACAGATGTGTTTTCTTTACTAGTTCAATGTTTGCCCACAAAGCGTTTTTGTGCTGCTTCTTAGTATTATCATTGTATAAATAAAACCTGCATTTCAAAGTTCTCTTGTAAAACATAACAGAGCTGAGAGCCTCTTTTATATGGGACATATGTTCTTCGGTTCACACAGCCTCCGCCACTCCCTATTAATACCCAGTGTCCAAGTATCAATTGACATTTGTTATTCTGCCTACACTGTAGAGCTTTTTTTCCCTTACACTCAGCCCACTTAACTCATATGTATTATTACCTGTATTCTCTGTGTAGGCATTTGAGTGAGTGGCTTTTGTTGCATTCTGTGGTGTCAACCTTCATTTGAAATAGTGATATAGAGCTGTGTTCACCTCACTTCTCCCTCTCACCCTGTGCCTTCTGTCATTGTGAGCTGCCCTGAGATTTGTAGCACATGTGAACAGCACAAGAGGTCAAGAAAAGGCACAGCTCTGTAGCGAGACCCCCGGGAACTCAACAGAAATGAGCAAGGCAGTTCCTTGAACTTGCCACTGGCAGATCATGAAGCCACACCACCTCTTCAGGCCAATGGCCATTTTACATTTTGAAAGGGACATTATTTCTTGTTGAAGGAACATTACTATCTAGTTGACTCCTATCTAGGAGAGCATAGAGTCTCCTGTTACTTAGTGAAATCAGCAACAGGCAGAATATGCACCAGAGAGAAAAACTAGCTTGTCTGCTATCCTGAAATAAAAATAAACAAGAGTTTGAACTAGCCTGGAATAAAAATAAAAGTTTGAACCACAACCTGAATCAAAGGAATGTTGGGAGTTTTCTATTAGCTCAAAGCAAAGTTCCTAGAATTCATAATAATATTGTTAGTAGCTGACATTTGTTAAATGCTTCCTGTGCTAAACACTTGGCACGTTTTATCTCACATAGTCACATAACAACACTATGGGATAGGTGTTATCATTATACAAAGAAACTCAGGCACAGAGAGGTTAACTCCAAGTAAACCTTGAGTGATGGAGCTAGAATTCAAATCCAGGTGACCTGACCCAGAAACATTAGAAAAATATAGGAAAATACTGCCAAGATTTGATATCTAATTTCCCTTGGAAATTTCTTTTCTCTACCCATTAAATGACTTTGCTACATTTCTTGTCAAGCATGCCAAGAACATAAAACACAGAAGTCCAGTTTTTCATTTCTCTGGGTTTTTTTTTTGAGGCGGAGTCTCGCTCTGTCGCCCGGACTGGAGTGCAGTGGCCGGATCTCAGCTCACTGCAAGCTCTGCCTCCCAGGTTTACGCCATTCTCCTGCCTCAGCCTCCCGAGTAGCTGGGACTACAGGCGCCCGCCACCTCGCCCGGCTAGTTTTGTATTTTTTTAGTAGAGACGGGGTTTCACCGTGTTAGCCAGGATGGTCTCAATCTCCTGACCTTGTGATCCGCCCGTCTCGGCCTCCCAGAGTGCTGGGATTACAGGCTTGAGCCACCGCGCCCGGCCTGGTTTATAAAAATTAAACTAAAAATAGCCCCCATGTTGTTTCATTCTTAAAATATACAATAACTTTAAAAGAAAGTTTCTCTGGAACTGAAGTTCCTTCTGCAGAATCTGTTTCACATTCAGAATTTGAGATGGAATATAAAATAGGAGAATGTTCAATGTCTGCAGTGTCAGATATTTTGCTTAAGGTTCTGTACCTAAATGCTGTGCTTGGCATGCAGAACTGAATTTCCATTATGTTCAGCCAAGCAAGATTTGACTGACGGAGAGGTCATTTATTACAATGATCCTGCCAGGTAGCTTGGGGAGACCATTTTGGCCTCTGAGATCGTGTTATATTTTGAGATATTCGTGCAAAACTAAACTCTCTTTCTCTTTCCTCTAGTTTCCGATAATCACTGTCTGAATCAATATTTATAGAAAAACTATCAGTGAGAAATCCCATTTGCAAATGACTTATAGTTTTAAGTGAACCTAATTTCTTTAAAACATATGTATTTGAAAATCCTATGTGTCAAATAAACATAAATAATGCTAATAATTAATAATGATAGTATTCAAAAAATAGAGATGTGAAGTATATATTTTCCTAACAAGAAAGCCTAACATATTTTTAATAAAACTGTATAACCACATTCCTGTAAGTTACTCCTTCATTAGTAAAAGAGCTAAAATTATCCTGTTGTAAGAGAAGAAAACATTTTGACATGGAAGACAACTCGAAATAGTTTGAAGTATAGTGCTTTATTAGTGCACGTAATAAACTTCTACTGAACACAAATACATAATTTTGCTGATAGAAAATCAGTTTCTCATGCTTTCACTAAATGAATGGGTTAGACAAACATTTAAAATATACTGAATTTAAGGGTGTCAAATTAATAACCTGTACAGGGAATAGTGCTTTGTGCTTTTTTTAAGCCCTTGACAAGAGTTTGAGAACACCAAGTACTGTGTCCCGGAGGGCAGGTCCCACAAAGGCCGCAAGATGTCGCTTTCTGACAGCCTGTTGCTTGCAGCTAATCCTACCACAGCAGAAGGAAAAGAGGGTGAGGAGGAGTGTTGACCATATTTTGTTCTAATAACCAGAAGTGCGTCTGTTAGGATATACAACAATGGATGCGCCTAGATCAACAGAGATTCCCTTATAATATCCCTAAACTTAAAACGTAATTTTTTTTTCTTCTTCATTTTCTTTTTTCACTGGAGCAACCCAGAGTATGTTGGTGTTGATGCAGATGTGGGATACCGAACTAAAATTTTTCCATCATTACTTTCAGTCTTCACAGACATCTGGCAGGATGCCCTGAGGAATATTATAATCCCCATTTTACAGATGAGAAAGCCAAGGCCCCTAAAAATTGCAATTGGCAAATGAAAATTCCAGTGACCAGGTTTCTTAACACCCAACACCCCAGCTGAGGCTTATGCACTCTGCCCCTCTCCCAAGTCCTCATACGGAGGTGGTTGGGGGCAGGCTTTGACTATTTTGCTTTTTGGAAATTGATTTAAAATATTTTATACTAAACTGTCTGATATGAACCCATATTTATTTGTGTGTATAGAACAAGGCTTCAGATAAATTTCGTGGGTGCTCTAAGCCACTTTGGGCTATGTCTGGAATGGGTTTCCCAAGGAAGCTCACTCCATTGTTTAGGGTGTGTATTAGTTTGCTAGGGTTGCCATAACAAGGAACAGACTGGGTGGCTCAAACAACAGAAATGTATTCTCTCACACTTTGGGAGGCTAGAGGTCCAAGATCAACATGTCAGCAGAGTTTATTTCTTCTGAAGCCCCCCTCCTTGCCTTGTAGATGTGTCCTCACATGGGCTTTCTTCTGTGTGTCTATGTCCTAATCTCTTCTTATAAGGACTCTAATCAGATTGCATTTACCTTAATTACGTCTCTGAAGGCCCCATCTCCAAATATAGTCACATTCTAAGGTACTGGGGGTGGGGGTTAGGATTTATTTATTTATTTATTTATTTATTGACAGAATCTTGCTCTGTCGCCCAGGCTGGAGTGCAGTGGCATGATCTCAGCTCACTGTAGCCTCCGCCTCCCGGGTTCAAGCAATTCTCCTGCTTCAGCCTCCCAAATAGCTAGGATTACAAGAGTGCATCACCCAGCTAATTTTTGTGTTTTCAGTTGAGACACGGTTTCACCATATTGGCCAGGCTGGTCTCAAACTCCTAAACTCAAGTGATCCACCCACCTCCGCTTCTTAAAGTGCTGGGATTACAGGCGTGAGTCACCGTGCCCGGCCTCAGGCTTTAACAAATGAATTTAGAGGAGCACAATTCCCCCCCGTAACAGGGTGGAAACATTGAGAAGCCTGCATTATCCCTTCCAACTTTTTCCCATGAGAATGAGAGAGTTCTAGTCTGTGTCCTTGTATCTACAGCACCAGAGAGTTTAACGTGTGTCTTTCTTTCTCTAAAAAAGCTTCCTAGTTAATCTTCTATTTGTGTGTGACTCCTTGGTGGCATTTTATGGAAGTGGAGCTGGGAGAAATGATTTCTGATCCCCATTCTTGAGGTAAGGAATTAAATTCAACTTTAAAACAACTTAAATACAGGAACAGATGTATACTTACGAGTATATTTTTTTCCTTAAAAAAGAAGGAAATTCTGCCGATTTGGGACAACATAGATGAACCTAGAGGACATTATGCTAAGTGAAATGAGCCAGACACAGAAGGGCAAATGTTAGATGATACCAGTTATGCGAGGAATCTAAAATAGTTGGACTCAGAGAAGGAGAGTAGAATGGTGGTTGCCGGGGGCTGAGGGGAGGGAGAACATGGGGAGGTGTTGGTCAAAGGATATAGTTTCAGTTATGTGGGATGAACAAGTGCTAGAGATCCACTGTACAGTATGGTGTCTAGAGTTCACAATACCATGGCATATACTTAAAAATGTCCTTAGAGTAGATTTCATATGTTGTGTTATCACGAAATAACAATAATAATAAACAGTAACAGGAAACTTTTGGAGGTGATTTATATGTTAATGGCATTAATTGTGGTGATGGTTTCACAGTTACATACTTATCTCCAAATTCATTACAGTGCATACTTAAATATGTACAAATTTCTGTATATCAATCCCACCTCAATAAATTTTAAGAAAAAAGAAAAAGAAACTCTGGACCAGGGATGGTGGCTCACACCTGTAATCCCAGCACTTTGGGAGGCCAAGGCGGGTGGATAATTTGAGGTCTGGAGTTTGAGACCAGCCTGGCTAACATAATGAAACCCTGTCTCTATAAAAATACAGAAATTAGCCAGGTGTGATGGCGGGCACCTGTAATCCAAGCTACTTGGGAGGGTGAGGGAAGAGAACTGCTTGAACCGGGAGGTAGAGGTTGCAGTGAGCCAAGATCATGCCACTGCAGTCCAGCCTGGGTGACAGAGTGAGACTCTGTATAAAAAAAAAAAAAAAAAAAGGAAAGAAAGAAAAGAAAAGAAACTGGCTGGTAATCCCAGCACTTTGGGAGGGTGAGGCCAGCGGATCACTTGAGCCCAGGAGTTCAAGACCAGCCTGGGCAACATGGCAAAACCCTGTCTCTACTAAAAATACAAAGTTTAGCCGGGCATAGTGGCAGGTGCCTGTAGTCCTAGCTACTCAGGAGGCTGAAGTGGGAGGATCACCTAAGCCTGGGAGGTCAAGGCTGTGGTGAGCTATGATCATGCCACTGCACTCCAGATTGGTGACACAGTGTGACCCTGTCTCAAAAAATTAAATAAAATAAAATAAACTCTGTACCCATTAAACAGTAATTCCCCATTCCTCCCTCCCCCAGCCTCTGGTAACCTCTATTATACCTTCTGTCTCTATGAGTTTGCCTTCTAGGTACCAAATACAAATGGTATCATTTATTTGTCCTTTTGTCTGGCTTATTTTGCTTGGTGTAATGCCCTCAAAGTTCATCCATGTTGTAGCATGTGTCAAAATCTCATTATTTATAAGCCTGAGTGATATCCCATTGCATATCTCTTTTTTTTTTTTTTTCATTTTTTTGTTTTTTGAGAAGGAGTCTCGCTGTGTCGCCCAGGCTGGAGTGCAGTAGCGCGATCTCAGCTCACTGCAAGCTCCACCTTCCAGGTTCACGCCATTCTCCTGCCTCAGCCTCCGGAGAGGCTGGGACTACAGGCCCCCGCCACCATGCCCGGCTTTTTTGTATTTTTAGTAGAGATGGGGTTTCACCCTGTTAGTCAGGATGGTCTCGATCTCCTGACCTTGTCATCCGCCCGCCTCGGCCTCCCAAAGTGCTGGGATTACAGGCGTGAACCACCGCGCCCGGCCTGCATATATCTTACAGTTTCACTTTATGTATGTAATTCTCTAATTTACCTAAACTCTATTTTGATAAATGGTGCTATGGTCTAAATGTTGGCATCCCACTCAAAATTCATATGTTGGAACTTAAAACCCAATGTGACAGTATTATGAGGTAGAGTCTGTAGCAGGTGATTAAGCCTTGAGGGTGGAGTGCTGATAAATGAGATTAGTGCCTTAGTAAACGAGGCTTGAGGGAGTCTGTTTGCCCCTTCCACTGGGTGAGAAGGCAGCGGTGGCTGATGTCCTCTGTAATCCCAGCACTTTGGGAGGCCGAGGTGGGTGGATCACCTGAGGTCAGGAGTTCGAGACCAACCTGGCCAACATGGTGAAAACCCATCTCTACTAAAAATACAAAAAATTAGCCAGGTGTGGTGGCAAGCACCTGTAATCCCAGCTACTTGGGAAGCTGAGGCAGGAGGACCACTTGAACCCGGGAGGTGGAGGCTACAGTGAGTCGAGATTCTGTCACTGCACTCCAGCCTGGGTGAGAGAGCAAGACTCTGTCTTAAAAAACTAAATAAAATAAAATGAGGAAATTTAAACTACACAATTGAACAGTATAGGAACCATGCAGATATCATGTACTCTGATGTTGTGATAGGACAGGCACTTCACTTCTATGGTAGTCTCCCCCAAAACATAACCTCATTGAAATCATGAGCCAAACCCAAAGTGATAGTATTCTACAAAACACCTGACTAGTATTCTTCAAACTGTCAGGATCATGAAAAACAAGGAAAAATAGAAATATGTCACAGTGCAGAGGAAACTAAGGGAACATCATGACTAATTATGGAATCTTGAATTGGATCTTGGAACAGGAAAAGGCTATGAGTAGAAGAACAGAAAAAGGCTATTAGTAGAAAACAGACAAAATCCAAATAAAGACTGTAGTTTTGTCAATAATTTTGTACCAGTGTTAGATGTTTATTTCTGCCAAACATATCAGGATTAAGCAAAATATTAACATTAGGGGAAACTGGGTGTAGGGTCTACAGAAATTCTCCCATTGTCTTTGTAACTTTTAAAACTATTCAAAAATAAGAAGTTTTTTTAAAGCCTATTGAGGCCGGGCATGATGGCTTACGCCTGTGATGCTAGCACTTTGGGAGGCCACAGTGGGTGGATCACTTGAGGTCAGGAGTTCAAGACCAGCCTGACCAACATGGTGAAACCCCATCTCTACTGAAAATACAAAATTTAGCCTAGCATGGTGGCCCCATATGTAGTCCCAGCTACTAGGGAGGCTGAGAATAGCTTGAACCCAGAAGGCAGAGGTTGCAGTGAGCCGAAATCGCTCCAGTACACTCCAGCCTGGGTGACAGAGCAAGACTCTGTCTCAAAAAAACAAAAACAAAAAAACCCTATCGAGAGTTTGATTGAAAATGTATTAACTGTATGGATTAATTTGAGGAATGTGGCATCTTTACAATATTAACTCTTCCCACTCAGGGACATATTTGTTTTGTCTTATATCCTACTATAAAGTAATAAGGTATTCATTATGTAACTCATTTATGTAAGGGATGTTGTCCATTGTATTTTCCATTTGTTTGCTGCTAGAGACATCTATACACATACGCACAGTTTTTTTAAAACAGGCCATCACTTGAGTTTTTCTGATATATGTAATATATTTGTAATTATAATTATTCTTTCAAACACTTATCATAGCCTAGCTAGAAAACCTAGAACAAATAAGGTATGCCGTTTGTTTTATTAAGAGGTTTTAAAAATCAGGAATGGGGCCAGGCACTGTGGCTCATGGCTGTAATCCCAGCACTTTGGGAAGCTGAGGCGGGTGGATCACAAGGTCAGGAGATCGAGACTATCCTAGCCAACATGGTGAAACCCCGTCTCTACTAAAACTACAAAAATTTGTTGGGTGTGGTGGTGCATGTCTGTAATCCCAGCTACTCGGGAGACTGAGGCAGGAGAATGGGGATTGGAGATTGTGCCACTGCACTCCAGCCTGGGCGACAGAGCAAGACTCTGTGTCAAAAAAATAAAATTTAAAAAAAAAAATAGAAAAGAAACTGACTGGGCACGGTGGCAGAAGAATCGCTTGAACCCGGGAGGCAGAGGTTACAGTGAGCCGAGATTGCGCCATTGCACTCCACCCTGCACAACAAGAGCGAAACTCTGTCTCCAAAAAAAAAAAAAGAAAAGAAAAAAGAAAAGAAAAGAAATAATTTGTCCCACATTCTGTGCTAAGAGCTTCACACGTATTATTTTACTTAATTATCAAAACAACTCTAAGGGTAGACAGGTGTAGATCCAGGTTTTGTGGGGATTGGAATTAAACAGTATTAAGGGTCTTCTGATTTTAAAAAAAATTACAAAATTAGGTACGATGGTTATTTAGAATGACAAAATAAATTATAAATGATAACAAATGAAGGGCGGGCGCGGTGGCTCACACCTGTAATCCCAGCACTTTGGGAGGCCGAGGCAGGCGGATCACGAGGTCAAGAGATCGAGACCATCCTGGCTAACACGGTGACACCCCGGCTCTACTAAAAATACAAAAAATTAGCCGGGCGTGGTGGCAGGCGCCTGTAGTCCCAGCTACTTGGGAGGCTGAGGCAGGAGAATGGCGTGAACCCGGGAGGCAGAGCTTGCAGTGAGCCGAGATTGCGCCACTGCACTCCAGCCTGGGCGACAGAGAGAGGCTCTGTCTCAAAAAAAAAATAAAAAACCAAACAAACAAACAAAACAAATGAAGAGCTCTCTAGCATTTAGGAGAAATGCTCCCTGGTTGCAACTTTCCACCTGTTAGACTACAAATCCCAGCGACCCATGCAAGTGAACATAAATTTCATTAACTTCACCGTAAAGCTGTCTGGCGGCAGGTGGGGGGTGGGTGGGGAGAAGTGTTATTATCTCCATTTTTAGGTTGAGTAAATCACTCAATATTGCAGAGCGGGAATCTGAAAATTATGCAAACAGACTCCAGAGCCCTCGCCTTTACCCTCAACGTGCTTCTTGTCAAGATCACTGAGTGCACGTGAGGGTCTCGCTAACGATGGCTGAGGGGGAGACGATGAAGTAAGAGGAGGGGCTGAACAAAGGGCAAGAGAAAGGCGGAATGAAGTTCCTAAAGAGAGGTGGACGGAATTGGGCTCCGCAGCCCTAATGGAGAAACGCGCCTTAGGAAGGAAGGGGAGAAGTTTAAGGGGAAACAGGTAAAATGAGGCAGAAGTTGAGCGAGTTAGTCAAACCCTAAATTCTTTATTTACAAAACAGCCGGGCACGGCGGCTCTCGCCTGTAATTCCAGCACTTTGGGAGGCCGAGGCAGGAGAATCGCTTGAGGCCAGGAGTTCAAGACACTCCTCTCTGCAAAAAACTATTTAAAAATTAGCCAGGTGTGGTTGTGCGCAGTTGCGGTCCCAGCTACTAGGGAGACTGAGGCGGGAGGATGGCTTGAGCCCGGGAGGCGGAGACTGCAGTGAGCTCTGATCTCGCGCCACTGTACTCCAGCCTGGGTGACAGACCCAGACCGCCTCTAAAAATAATAATAGCAATAACAAAATAAAAATAAACAAATGTAATGCACCCAACTACGCCCCGGGAGTGGCACTGGGTTTCCGCAGCGCAGCGGCTGCGCCTGGGCGCCCCAAGCAACACGACCAGCGCCGTCAGGAGGCTAATGGCAGCCAGGACAGAGAGCTGGGGAGGCTACCGCGGTCATGCGAGAGATAAGAAGGCCGTCTGCGGCGTCATTGACGGGGCTGAAGGAACACCGGGGAGAAGAGTGGCAGACAGCTCCTGAGCCGCACTGCCCGGGCGGCGCGGAAGAGGGGCCTCCCAGCGGTGTTCCTTTCAGCCAATGGCCGCGAGATGCGCCGTCCGACGGTGCCCCGCGCGGCACAGGGAGGGAACAAGCAACCCATGGGGTGCCAGAAAGCGCCATCTTTCTAGGTGACTATGCGAACTACCAGGGAAGCGTAGCCAGGGACAGGCTTCTCTGCCCGCGGTTAACCTCAGTGCCGCCACTACTTTAACCTGAAGCCAGGCAGCACTGCCGCCCTCACTAAAGATGGCTAACTGGCGCAGAGAAAAAGCCGGAAGCAACCGGGCCTTGCGGGGAGCCGACTGAGCGCCGCGGGGGCGTGGCCTGGCGGTGGAGGGGCGAGGCCATCCGCTGTAAGCTGGGCTTGCGGTCTTTCAGTCGCACGCACCGCACCCAGTCCAGACCCTGTGGCGTCCTGGGGGCGGGTCCGCCGCCGGCCGCGCCGCCGCCCTGGTGTCTACCTGTGGGAAGCTGCCCGCCTAGTCTCCGAGATTTGTTCCTGGTGGTCCCGCGGACTCCTCGTCCCTCCGCGGTCTCCGGCTGGCAGCGATGGAGGGCGCCGGGGAGAACGCCCCGGAGTCCAGCTCCTCTGCCCCTGGGTCCGACGAGTCTGCCAGAGACCCACAGGCGCTGCCTCTGGAGGAAGAATCGGGGGACTGCGCCCGGTCCCTGGAGGCCAAGAAACTCTGTGGGTATTTAAGTAAGTTCGGCGGCAAAGGGCCCATCCGGGGCTGGAAATCCCGCTGGTTCTTCTACGACGAAAGGAAATGTCAACTGTATTATTCGCGGACCGCGCAGGATGCTAATCCCTTGAACAGCATCGACCTCTCCAGTGCAGTGTTTGACTGCAAGGCGGACGCTGAGGAGGGGATCTTCGAAATCAAGACTCCCAGCCGGGTTATTACCCTGAAGGTAAATTCCTGGAAGGACTTTCTCCTTCCCAGCGGCGCGAGGTCGCCTTTTCGCAGGGCACGGCTGGGCGCGAGTGTGTGGTGGACACAGTAAATTGATTGGAACTGGCGTCACCGACTTGTTCAAAGAACTTTGTGCTTTGCAAAGTGCATTCCCACCCATTTCCTCATTGGGTTCCCACAAGGCAGGGACGACAGACCCATTCTACGGATCAAGAAACTGAGTTAGAGGGAGATGAAAGGACTGGCCCGAGGTCATGCATCTAGAGAGTGGGGTAGCTTGGAATCCCGTAGTCTTTCTACCTCTCAGACCTCTCAGTGCTGAATCAAAACTTTTACTTTTGGGTGTGCCTGACAGTGCAGTTACTTTAACTTTCTTACCTGGAACCTAAGGAAGTCAAAATATGTTCTTTGCAATCCTCTCTCAAGGCCAGGATTCTGATTCCCGTTTCTTGATGTTTTGGCCAAGGTCAGTGAATGCTGAGAAGAGATTGGCAGGGATTGGTAAGATAAATACTTAGGTTTCACTAATCAACCTAGATTGTTCATCTAGGCATGCCTAAACCTGTTTTCCTATCAGCAGCAAGGGGTAGGTTTTGTTTTATCATCATGTTTAACTGAGAAAGCCCAAAGCAGTAGAAAGGCCACATTCTTTGAAATCAGACGGGCTTGGATTCAAATTGTACATTTGCTACTTACTAGCTATGTGACCCTGGACAAGTTACTTTACCTCTCAGAACCTAGGTGGTTTGTAAGCATTTGACACATCACAGGCATATACAAATTGCTGAATTAATTTCATCACCTAGAGTACAGCCTGGTACCTAGTGGGGTACTTAATAATTCTTTGTTGAATAAACACACGTGCACACACAATGTGATGGAACCAAGGTCAGAGTGCTCATGTCAAGAGGAGGTGTCTCATAATTTAATTGGAAATACAGATCTGGGTTAAGTGTTCTGTGGGCATCAGAGAAGAATGTGCCAGGAGATAGCCTTCCCCACCCCATCCCCATCTTTCCACCCCTCCAACCCCACCTCCAGCTAAGTGGGTATCTGCCCCCGGGTTCAGTTCCCCTTTACTGACTGGGCTTGGCTGGTGACCAGGCTGGGGGACTTGGTTAAAATAATGAAACTCAGGAATCCCTGGCCAAGGAAGGCATTTATGAGGTCATGTGGTTCCTGGGTCTCTGTGTCTCTTCCACAGGTTGACTGCTGTATACAGGGTCTCCAACACATGGTCTTTATAATACTATTCCATTGTTCCTGGCTCTGCGCCAGGCTCTGGGGTGTGAAGCTAAAGCACCTCTGCCCCTGGTTCTCAGACAGCTTAAAGTCTGGTGGGAGAGACTGATGGAGAACCTGCATGAACCCTAAAATGTTCTGTAGAGACACTGTGGTAAGTCTGTGCAAGAAGGTGTGGTGACAGGAGGAGTCATTTCCACCGAGTGGAAGGGGCTAGCCCGAAAAGCATCTGGAGGAGGGATACACCCAAGGCTTCAGAGAAGAAATAGGTGGCAAACAGACAAGAGGGAGAAAGGTATTCCAGGCCAAGAGAGCACCGTGAGCAAAAGTAGGGAACCATGATAGAGCCCCGAGTGTCCAGGCAAATCACATGAGCCAGAAAGACAGAGGGGCCCAAAGGATGGAGTTGAAGAGCAGAGCCTGAGGGCGACTTAGGCCAAGTAGCAAAAGCCCAGTCTGACTATTGGGTAGAGAAGAAACTAGGGGAAGGGCAAGGCTGGTACTCAGGGAGCCCATCAGAAGGTGATCAGGAGAGAGTAACAGCTGAACTAGAGCTGTGGCTATGGGGAGGGGGCCAATGGAGGTGGCTCGGGATAGTAGGGAGGTAGAATGGGGGAGATGTCAGGAGTGGCTGGAGTAACTGGCTGACTGCCTGGTTGGGTCAGTCACTGACAGGAGGGAACTCAGGATGAGGAGCCCATGGAACATCCAGGTACATGTCCCCTGCAGGAGACTCTCAAGTTCCAAGGGGACAGGGACCATGTGTGTTGGCTCACCCCTGTATTCAGTGCCTAGCACCATCTCTGACACGTATGTCAGTGCTTAGTATACCCTTGTCAAATGAATTAATAAAATGGGGTATTTGGGTTTGGCTGGAGCTCATCAGCATTAAGGTCATGGGGAAGACCTGGGAGGTGCTGTGGTCTCTCTGGGAGAGTGTATGGAAAGAGAACACTGGTGGGCATCATGTGTCCTATTGGTACCTGCATGACAGCCTCACGGTTTCTTTCACAGACCACCCCCCATCCCCACCCCGGCACAGTGCACACCAGTGAGCCCCTGAGACAGTCAGCTTGCCTCTGTTGCCATGTAGCCTGCTGCTATTCTCATGCGGCCTTTTTGCAGGCAGTTCTGTGAGAATACCCATCCATGCCCGGTGAGCTGTCCATCTTCTGCAGCCCACCTCAACTGATCTCAGGCCTTCTTTATGAAGCCACTAATCTCCTGGCCATAAAATCCAACTTATAGACCAGGGTTTTGGGACCAGCTCTATCACCACATGCCTGGGCGACTTCAGAGGTTTAGTTTCTCCACCTATAGAAAGGGCTGCTCACTCCTGCCTTGCCTCCCTCCTGAAGAATCCAGGAGTTATTGGATGTGAAAGTGGATGCTTGGACCAGCCACCAGCCAGTGCTGGGAGACTAATGACTAGCATTTACCAAGAACTTGTTTGGAGGGCCAGAGCACCTGGAAGGTGCCACCATATCGTCACCATGTGCATGTGGCTTTCCAGTCCCCATTCATATCCGTGATTCCGGTGCATCCCCAAGGCAAAAAGGATTACTCCCATTCCACAAAAGGCAGCAAAGACTTGGAGATGTCACACAGGTGAGATACCATCTCACCTGGGAGATAGTGATGGTACCAGGACCCCACCCAAATCAGAATTCAGTGCACCTCCCCTCTTTCACAGCACCTCCAAATTCCTCTATCCAGTGAGCACATTTTGAGCACCTACTGTGTGTCAGGGACTGTGTGATACCCTTGTCTCATTTCATCCTCATCACTGCCCTATGCAATGAGTCTTATTGTCACCAGAGTACGGATCAGATGAGGAAACTGAGGCCCAGAGCAGCTAAGGAGAGATCAGCTGAGTGGGAGATCAGAGCCTGATGATCTTCTGTGGCCAGGAAGCATACATACCTACAGTGACCCTTTTTTTTTTTTCCTGGGAAAAGAGCATTCCTAAGTCTCCCACAACCTTCCCCTCTTCCCACACCTAGTGCCACCCTGCAGGCACAGGGCCTTGCCAACTAATCCTTGTGCTTCTCAGGCCGCCACCAAGCAAGTGATGCTGTATTGGCTGCAGCAGCTGCAGATGAAGCGCTGGGAGTTCCACAACAGCCCGCCAGCACCTTCCGCCGCCCCTGATGCCGCCCTGGCTGGGAATGGGCCCGCCCTGCACCTCGAGCTAGGTACCCAATGGGCTACCCTCCTGCCTACACATCCAGGGCTCTGGTGATTAAGCCTTTACCCTCCTGCTGGGAATGAGCGGGAGGAGCCCTCTGCTAAGGAAGCAGAGAGCCAGGGATATGACTCAGGATTAGTTAGGGCAAGAATTTGGGCTGAGACCAGGCTGCCTGGGTTCAAATCCTAGTCCTATATAATTTTAGGCAAGTTGTTTAACCTTTCTGAGCTTGTTTCCTTCCCCATAAGATGAGGTTTATAAATTATCCCTACTTCTTAGGGATGTTATGAGGATTAAATGAATTCATATACCTAAAATGGTTAGAACAATGCCTGCACATGGTCAGAACCCAATACAAGTGAGCTATTATGATGATGACTCAAGAAATCAAACTTTCACAGAATTGCCGTGAGGAGGGTTAATAAGAAAATGCAGTGTTGTAGATTTGTGTCATGAGTTGGGTAGATCAGTGATTTTTTTTTTTTTTTTTTT
>NW_016808848.1:861191-1004649 GCF_001698545.2 Rhinopithecus bieti
TTTTTTTTTTTTTTTTTTTGAGATGGAGTTTTGCTCTGTTGCCCAGGCTGGAGAGCAATGCGCAATCTCAGCTCGCTGCAACCTCCACCTCCCAGGTTTAAGCAATTCCCTGCCTCAGCCTCCCAAGTAGCTGCGATTACAGGCACCACGCCCAGCTAAGTTTTGTATTTTTAGTAGATACAGGGTTTCACCATCTTGGCCAGGCTGGTCTTGAACTCCTGACCTCATGATCCACCCACCTCAGCCTCCCAAAGTGCTGGGATTAAAGGCTGAGCCGCCACGCCCGGCCAGATCAATGATTTTTATCACTGGTGTTCCCATAAGATAGGATCCTTTCCCCCAGGATGACTCACGAATGAAGTTTCTTGATCCCAAATCCTGTATCATCCCAACGTGGAGGAGTCAGGAGACCACTCCCTCCCACCCCCATGCTGCAGCCAGAAACATGATTGGCAGGTTTTAGGATCAGTGTGGACCACCTCACAGCTGCCCCTGCAAGAACATGGAAAATCAGGTCCCACTACAAAGCCACAGAGTGTCTAAAGTGCTTCATGTTCAGTTGACAGGGAGGCCAAATAGGCAAGGGCAGGACTTGTTACCAGGTTACCCCCGGACCTCTGTACCTGGGTGCTTTGCATGTCCAAAGCTGAATACATCTGCCCCAACCCTTCTTCCCGTTTTCCTTCCCTCGTCTCGGTAGATTCCCTGCCGTGTACCCACTAGGAGTTGCCTTCCACCCTTCCTCAATTCCAGCCAGTGAGTCCAGTCAATCACTGTGCTGGCCATTTTTGCCCTCTGACCCACACATCAGACTCAGGTCTTTCTTGCCGCCACTGCCCAGGTCAGACCTCATCTCTCAAAAGTCACAGCAGCCTCCTCTCCAGTGTCCCCATGTGGAGACCTGTGCCAGAACCCATACCCTTCTCTGCAGCCTGAGTGAGCTTTCTTAAATGAGAACCTGAACCCGCACTGCCATCCAAGGCCACCCCCCACCCCACTCCTGCGCTCGGGGCTTATCCCTCCTGATCTCACCTCTGCCTGCTTCCCCAGTTGCCGCCCTGGGCTTGATGCTTCAGCAGAGTCTCTGCTCTCTCTCTCCTTTGCCTGGCAAATTCTTGCTTATTCTCTATGGCCAAGCTCCAGCATTGCCTCCTCCTCTTGCTAGCCTCCTCCTGGAAGCCTTCTCAGACTTTGTCAGCTGGATTCTTTCTGGGCCCTCAACCCTTTTTTCAAACACTTCAAGGGAGACCTGTTCCATTGTGTTCTATTAATAATTACCCCTGTCCTTGTCCATCTCCACCCGTTCCCCTTAAGGGCGAGGACCTTTTTTGTTGTTGTTGCCTGTATCACCTCCCTGGTGTCCTGCCTGGCACATTGGATATTTGCGGAGTGAATGTGTAAGGCAATACACTAAACCTTATAATTAAATGAGGAAAGGAATGTAAACCCCTTAGCATAACCTCAGGCACATAGTCAGTGCTCAATACATGGGAGTTGTCCTAATAATATTGTTATTCTATGTGTATATGTCTGTGCATAGAATACACCCATGCTATTACTATCATAATAGTATATACACAAACATATATACGCTATCACTATTATAATAACTGTTCCTTTTATTCTTAATAATCATTAGGAATTTCTTTGGAGTTTCTTTGGAAGGGTTTCTTTGCTTCTGCATTCTCCTCCAGCCCTTACTCCCCATCTGCCAGGGAGCCAGACAACCCTGGTTTTGCAGAAAACTGCAGCCTGGGTTGACGCCGCTGCAAAGGTCAGCATCAGGCTAGAGGCCAGGTGAAACCTCTGCAATAATAGAATTCCTGTGTGTCTTAACTGAAATTTGAAGAAGCAGATTGTGGAAGCATGGCTCTGGGATCCTCAGCCCTCTTCTGCTGTGGCGAACCTGTTGCAGGTTCTTTAATTCTGCGGCTTTGCTTCAGCACACACGGTGGGCCTCTTCCAGGCCAGCCCCTGCTGTGGGCATTGGAGAAAGGCACGGAGCTGCTGTGATGACCTGGGTTCCAGTCTCCTGAGGAGGATGCTGCCTGAGACTCAGGAAGCAGGGACATGAGTTTCTCCTCTTGAAGCCTCTCCTCGCCTTGCAGCAAGCCTTCACTCTCCTCCCAGACCCAGGGCCTGGCATAACCTTCCTAGCCCACCTAGAAAGATGTTTCTGGTGTCTTGGGCAAGTCAGCAAGGCCTGGATTAGCCATGTGGAGCAGGCTGCCCCACCTCACCCGCCTCCACCCTTCCTGAGGAAGCAACAGCCCACTCCCGCGTCACTGAAAACCTCCTGACCCACATCAGACTTTGAGTCAGAGATTCCTGGTAAAAAGCGTCTCGTCACTGCTCTTGAGCAATCTGCAAGGCATGTTCTCTCCTGCTTTTAAGCATTTACAACTTCATTTTATACTTTACCTAAACAACGGTCTCTGCAGAGCCAAGAAAGATCAAAGGGAACCCACGAGATTTATAATAATAAGAATAGCAAGTTGCCACAGTAAGCTACAGTTTACAAAGGACCTGTATAAATGTGTACCGTCATGAAATATGCCTGCTGCCCCAACACTTTACATGCATCATCTTATTTAATCCTCACAGTAATTTTATAGGGTAGTTAGTGCTGTTTCCATTTCATAGACCAGGAAACTAAGGCTCAAAGAGGCCAAGAGACCTGTCCTGGGTCATGTAACAAGAAAATGTCAGTGCTGAAATTCACAACCCAGGCTGCAGAGACTCATAACCTGCCCTCCCAAAGCTGAGGAGCAACCAGGCACTCAGCCAGGGCCCTCTAGGGAGGCAGTGACCTCCTGGGCCAGGCCCTTTGTCTAGGCAGTGACTTCTTCCCAGTGGACGTGGGGCAACCGTCAGAGCTTACGCAAAAGGAGAATTACAAATAAATGCTGCTGAAAATCCTCTGTGTGGTCACAGAGATTGTGGTCACAGAGAAATGGAGGGCATTTCTCCAGGGTGCCCCAGACTATAGCCTCAGGTCATTGATTCTGCCTCCTGTGGAAAGCGCTGGTTTCTGTTGGGACATCGCCATCATGTGCCGCCCGTGCCTTGCACACTCCTTTGTACTGGGGGCTTGTGCCTTCATGGGTAGCCCCTCCTATCTTAGATGACCTGCTTGTTAGAAAGGCCGCTCTGATAAGCCACACGGTTTAGTGGGAAAAGCAAAAGTGGGGACTGTGTTTGAGTCTATAACAGTGCCACACGCTAGCTTTGACTTTGGCCACAAAACTCACCCTCTCTGAGTGGCTATTTCCTCATTGGTAAAACCCACCAGTGATGGCAACCCCCAGGACTTGGCTCTATGTAGTCTCAGAGTTGATCTAGGGCCACGGGTGACACTTACAAGAAAACAGATATTAGCAGTTCGGGAAGTACTGCTAAGATATCAAAATCTTAGAAAAATTGTTAAGGTTTTTTGGTTTGCTTTGAATGAAAGAGAATAAGATGGTTAAACTATTGATAAATAAGAAAAATTCATTTTGAATCAGCTCAGAGTCTGGCTTAACGGCTACTTTGAAAGATGTGAGTCCAACAATATAGGGCTTTATGGCTTTTTTTTTATTTTTTTGAGACAGAGTCTCGCTCTGTTGCCCAGGCTGGAGTGCAGTGGCGCAATCTCTGCTCACTGCAAGCTCTGCCTCTTGGGTTCAAACAAGTCTCCTGCCTCAGCCTCCCGAGTAGCTGGGACTACAGGCGTGTACCACCACGCCTGGCTAACTTTTTTGTATTTTTAGTAGAGACAGGGTTTCACTATGTTAGCTGGGATGGTCTCGATCTCCTGACCTTGTGACCCACCCACCTTGGCCCACCAAAGTGCTGGGATTACAGGCGTGAGCCACCACTCCTGGCCTGGCTTTATGGCTTTTTAAACATTTTTGTATACATTAACTCTGAAGGAAACACGGTAGAGAGTATCCTTCTTCTTTTTGTTTGTTTTGTTTTGGTTTGGTTTTTTGAGACAGAATCTTGCCTTGTCGCCCAGGCTACTGGAGTGCAGTGGTGTGATCTCAGCTCACTGCAACTTCCGCCTCCCAAGTTGGAGCGATTCTCCTGCCTCAGCCTCCGGAGTAGCTGGGATTACAGGCACATGTCACCACGCCCGGTTTATTTTTGTATTTTTAGTAGAGATGGGTTTTCCCATGTTGGCCAGGCTGATCTTGAACTCCTGACCTCAGGTGATCAGCCCACCTTGGCCTCCCAGAGTACTGGGATTACAGGCGTGAGCCACCGCGCCTGGCTCTTGTTTTTTGTTTTGTTTGTTTGTTTTAAGTGATTTGCAACCAGGTCACAGCACCCTCCCCACAGAAACAGGGCCCAGCTACAGATCTTCTACCCAAAGCCAGGTTTGGTTCTTCAGCCACCTGCTCAAACCCCTAGGGGCTCTGGTTTCCATCGTGATGAGATCCAGCCACTTACCCACACCCGCTTCTATTTGGCCTTCCCCACCTCATCTCCCCAGGCTTCCTCCCCGCAAACTCAGTTCTGGGTCTGAAACCCGTTGCCTGTATGCTCTGCACAGAAAGAGCCTTCCTGGTTCCTCCTGCAGGTTCAAATCAACCCCAGTCCTTAAGGCCCAGCTGCAGTGCCCCTTCTCCAGGAAGTTTTCCCTGACCTGGATTGGAAAGACTCTGTCTCCACCTCCCAGAACTGCCCTAACCCAGCACCTGGGGTTCCCCAGATGTGGACTTCTTCCCCTTCCCTACTCCTTAGGCTGTGAGTTTCTGCTTTGATTATTCTCTTTCTCCAGCCACACTCACAAGCCTCAGGGTAAACACCCAGTCCATGTTTGGTGAGAGGATTCATGGAAGGGAGGACCTCAAAGATGTGGCATTTGAGGAGTGTGAGTACTGGCCTGCCTGCCAGATCTGACGGAGCCTGTTAGGAATGTACAAATATACTGTCTGTTGTTGTTTGAACTACTGCAAAGCTTCTTAGGTAGGTTGAACAGCTTCTCCTGGCCCCCATCATTATATTTAATATTTTTATACCCACACCCTTTTTGCAGATATAGTGCAAAAACAAATCTCCACTCCTAAATATTTCAGTCTCCCAGTAAGAGGGTTCCAAGTGGAAAGTGTCTGCTGCCCTGGTAGGTCTCAGGGGCTGTCTAATCAAGCTTATACCATCCCGTAAGTGGTCCTGGCTCTTTTCTCCTTTTTCTAACACTTAATTTCTAAATATTTCACCTCCCCTCTCTTATACTTCAAATAATTTCCTTGGCCTTGAAAGCTTGCTTAACATTAAACATTTTAAAGTATTCACTGTAGAAGAATCACTATTTACACAGAACATTTGGAAGACTAAAAAGAAAAAGAACCTATAATCCTATCACCCAGAGGTAGCCAGTATTAACCTTATGTTATGATCTCCTGCCTGCCTTTTATTTAAACATGTTTCAGATCATATAGTAATATAAAATGTCCTACTTTGTTTTTTGATACTCGGTAATGTGACCCTAATATTTGCCTGTGTTTTAAAAATCTCTGTATAAACATCTATTTTGATAAATACATATTCTTTTCTGTTTATAAAGTAACCCATGTTTATGTAGAAAATTTGGAAAAAACAGTAAAATACAATGAGAATAGCCTGCTCACTTCAAATCCCATCACGCAGCTGAAACCACTATTAAGATTGCGGAGTATAGTGCTTGGGAGTACAAGGGCCAAGAATATTAGATTCTGCTTGGTCATCACAGTATTAAACATCTTCACGATGCATAGAACACACCACCTTACTGCCTCCCAGCAATCTCCAAGATTCTCTACACTGGGAGAGAGAAAAAGCCCAGAAATGGCTCTGCGGATTGGAAATAATTTTACAGAGGAAGCCTGTCCCTGCCCTTTTAAATCACTTAATCAAAGTTATTTTCCTAAAATTGTAATTTCAATATTTGAAATTAGATGATTTAATTCCAAAAAAAAAAAAAGATTGCGGAGTTATATTCTTTGAGACCTTTTCTGTTGCAATTGAGCATAATACTATAAACGCCCAATTTTTTTTTGTTTTTTTTTTTTTTTTTTTTTTTGAGACAAGAGCTTGCTTTGTTGCCCAGGCTGGAGTGCAGTGGCACTATCTCACCTCACTGCAACCTCCACCTCCTAGGCTCAAGCGATCCACGCACCTCAGCCTCCTGAGTAGCTGGGACTACAGGCATGCACCACCACACTCGGCTAATTTTTCTGTTTTTTGTAGAGATGGGGTTTTGCCATGTTGCCCAGATGGTCTCAAATTTTCGGCTCAAGTGACCCACCTGGCTCAGCCTTCCAAAGTGGTGGGATTACAGGTGTGAGCCATAGCACCTAGCCTTCCAAGTTTTTTTTAATCTGGCTTTTTCCACTTAGTACTATATTCCATACAAGTTTCCCTGTTTATAAGTAATTATTCACATAGTTTTTGAATGATTAATATTCTATTATATGAAGACATTCTGATATACTTAACCTATTCCCAAGTTAGATCTTTTCCAACTTTGAGGCTATTTGTGACAATGCTAGAATGAACCTCTTGGCACATAAAGTTTTGTCTGCACTTCCATCTTTAGGATGGACTCTCAGATGTAGAATTAACTGTAGGTCTGCATTATTTTATTTTTTTTCTTTTTTTCTTTTTTTTTTTTTGGTTTGAGACAGAGTTTCGCTCTTATTGCGCAGGCTGGAGTGCAATGGCTCCAGCGCGGCTCACCGCAACCTCCACCTCCTGGGTTCAAGTGATTCTCCTGCCTCAGCCTCCCAAGTAGCTGGGATTACAAGCATGCGTCACCACGCCCGGCTAATTTTGTGTTTTTAGTAGAGACAGGGTTTCTTCATGTTGGTCAGGCTAGTCTCTAACTCCCCACCTCAGGTGATCCGCCCGCCTCGGCCTCCCAAAGTCTGGAATTACAGGCGTGAGCCACCACGCCCAGCTAGGTCTGCATATTTTTAAGGGGTTTGCAGGAGGGCTGTACCAGCAAAATGCATCATTTTACTGGCTGCAGAACATTTTGTGAAAAGCTTATTTTGCCGCTGTTAACCTACAGGGAAGGCCTGCTTGCCCCTGCAACTCTCCAACTCCAGCCTGTTCCCAATCAGGGCTGCACCAGTAGCATCCCACCTGACCTGTCTTTCCAAGTACAGTGACCTGGCTGATTGATTTCCCTTTTCTTTGTTCCCAGGGCAAGAAGAAGCAGAGCTGGAGGAGTTCCTGTGCCCTGTGAAAACACCCCCTGGGCTAGTGGGTGTGGCAGCTGCCTTGCAGCCCTTCCCTGCCCTTCAGAATATTTCCCTCAAGCACCTGGGAACTGAAATACAGTAAGTGCCAGAGGGACTGAGGGGCTAGCCAAGCTACAGGCAGCCCCTTCGGTGGAGCTCAACCCACTATGATTCTCCTGCAGGGAGGTGGGCCCCGGGAGAGGGTTATGGGCTTTATTTTCAGTTAATCACATCATCACTTTAAAATATTACATTTGGCCAAGTGCGGTGGCTCGTGCCTATAACCCCAGCACTTTGGGAGGCTGAGGCGGGCAGATCACCAGAGGTCAGGAGTTCGAGACCAGCCTGGCCAACATGGCAAAACCCCATCTCTACTAAAAATACAAAAATTAACCGGGCATGGTGGCAGGTGCCTATAATCCCTGCTACTCAGGAGGGTGAGGCAGGAGATTCGCTTGAACCCAGGAGGCAGAGGTTGCAGTGAGCCGAGATCGCGCCATTGCACTCCAGCCTGGGCGACAAGAGCAAGACTCTGTCTCAAAAAAAAAAAAAAAAATTCATTGTTCTGATTGGAAAAGTAGTACATGTTCATTATAGGAAATCAGAAACATCTGGAAGGGTATAAAAAATTACTCACTGGACAAGGTGGCTCACAGCCTATAGACCCAGCTTCTAGGGAGGCTGAAGCAGGAGAATCACTTGGTTATAAATAAAGTATTTTTTAAATTATCCATAATCCTATCACCCAGACAAATATTCTTAGCATTTGGTATATTTCTTTCCTCTACGTTTTCTGTATACATATTGCATAAATGAGATCATGTTGAATGTGATGTAGTGATGGTTTCACAAATGTCTATACATGTCAAAAGCATCAAATTACTCATTTTTAACTTGTGCGATTTATTGTGTCAATCATATCTCAACTACTTTTTTATTTAATAATATATTATATCTATACCTTACTATTGTCAGACTTTGTTTTAGATAATATCTAAGAAGGTAGCAGTATGGGCCAGACGTGGTGGTTCATGCCTGTAATCGCAACACTTTGGGAGGCCAAGGCAGGAGGATCACTTGAGGCCAGGAGTTAAAAACCAGCCTGGGCAACTTGTGAGGCCCTGCCTCTACAATAAGTAAAGTGAAAAGTTAGCTAGGCATAGTGGTGTGTGCCTGTAATCCCAGGCCTATGAAGTCAAGGCTGCAGTAAGCCATGATCATACCACAGCATCCTAGCCTGAGCAACAGAGTGAGACCCTGTCTCAAAAAAAAAAAAAAAAAAGGCAGCAGTGGGGCCTGGATTTTGGACGCAAACTGCCTGGGTTTGTATCCTGGCTCCATCAGTCATGGCTGTGCTGCTGTTGGCAAGTTGTTTCTCAGTGCTTTGCTTACCTTGTTATTAAATGTAAATACAACAGCACTTGCCTTACAAGCTTAGCATGGTAATTGAAGGGGTTAATTCATGCAGACTGCTTTAGAACTGTGCTTGGCAGTCTTAAGCATGCAATACATATTAGCTGCTGCTGCTATTGTTACTCTAGTTGAAGGGGTGGAAACTTTCAGGAATTCAAACTATATCCAATAGTGATCCTTTGGGTGTTTCTTTTCTTTTCTTTTTTTGAGACGGAGGCTCGCACTGTCGCCCAGGCTGGTGTGCAGTGGCGCCATCTCGGCTCGCTGCAACCTCTGCCTCCTAGGTTCAAGCGATTCTCCTGCCTCTGCCTCCATAGTAGCTAGGATTACAGGCACCTGCCACCACGGCCAGCTAACTTTTTATATTTTTAGTAGAGATGGGATTTTACTGTGTTGGCCAGGCTGGTCTCAAACTCCTGACCTCGTGATCTGCCCACCTCGGCCTCCCAAAGTGCTGGGATTACAGAGGTGAGCCACCACGCCCAGCCTGGGCATTATTTTCTGTGTGGACTTCAGATGAACTTAGAGCTCTTAGAAGGCAAAATAGATTGCTCAAAGGACTTGGATTAGGGACCCCTGGTTCTGTGTGACTCAGGCAGAGTATTTCCCTCTGCTGGTTTCAGTGTCTGAATTTGCTTGAGTGACTAGGAGGGTGGTGACGTCCTTTTCAGGAGAGAATCAGGTTTTAGGGAAAAGATGATGAGTGTTCTTTGAGGTCTGCTGGCTGGAGATAGAGCTACCCTGAAGGCATTTGGATGAATGACCTGGAGCCCAGGAGAGAGATCTAAGCTGGAGAGAGAGGCTTGACAGGTATAGGGCATGGTTGAGCCTCCCAGGGTAAGCGGACATGGAGGGCACCCTGCAGGAGATCATCTATTGGGAAGACCTACAGGTAACTGGGTGCATTGGGAGCATGCTGGGGTAGAGAGGGCCTGAGAAGTCCAGCTATCCAGCCAGCATGTACCCAGGGCAGCCTCACCAATATTAAGCCGAGTCCATGCCTGATAGAGGCCACGGCAGCAGAAGCGGAACACAGAAAATGCAGAGACCAAGAAAGGAAGGAAGCTTCAGAGGGTCATAGAGCAACTTCCCTCCTGTAACTTGTCATAGCCACAGAAGATGCCAGGCTACTTTGCAAGAGAAGTGCCCTGGGCTGCTGAAAGCTCCAGATAACTTGGTGAGATGAGAGCTGCCTTTGTGTCCTACACCCCTTTGCTCTGGCTGGTCTTGGAACTCACTGTTGGTGCTTCCATGAACCCAGGTCATACTCAGGGAAGGGGGTAGGGAGCTTCCTGAGCACTGTGTTGGGTGCTTTATGCTCTCGAGTTGTCTGGACAAACCTATGAAGTGGTGTCATCACATGGTTAAGTTCTCAAACCATGGAGTTAGTCATCCAGGGCTGCTGAGCCCCACCACCTACTTGCTCTGCAGTTTTGATTACTTATTCTCTTCGAATCTCAGTTCTCTCTGTCCAATGTGGGGAGAATAGTATTTACTTCACTGGTCTTGGGAGGATCAAGTGAGTGGAATGCATCATAGTGTTTCGCTTAGAACTTGAGCCATGGAAGGGTCCATCCAGTGTTCATTATGGATATGTTCGACATCCCCATTGCAGATGAAGAAACTGAGACTGAGGGACGATAACTGGCTTGCCCAAGGTTATCCTTTCAGAACAAGTCTTTAGGACCACCACTCCCATGCTGGCCAGGCCTTGCAAGCCTGGAATTAAACCTAAACAGAAAATGGTCCATGAACTGCTCCAAGCAAAGTTGATACATTTATGAAATAGAGACAGCTCTTCCAAGCATAGTGGTTTAGCTGGGTGGTGACCAGCCAGACAATTTCAGAAGGTAGTGAGCTCCCCGTTCCCAGAGGAGATGTGTGCTAGGGCTTAGAAGGCCTTTTGCTGCCTTTAAGTTGTGGTTTCTGTGCTTTCCCACACCCCAAGGAGGACTGCTTATCAGACCCAGGACGTGTCAGGGAGGGAGCAGTTCCTGGTTAAAGTGTGGGCAGTAGTAATGGTTATCCCACCTAGCCAGTGCCTCTAGCTATAGGGATGTGGCCCTGCGTCCCTTTCCAACTCATGTGACTTGTGGTTTATGAAATCCATGTAACAGGGCTCAGCACAGGACCCAGCATAAAGTGATGCTCAGTAAATAGTAGTGCCTATCATGATCATGGTGATTCTCTTCAATGAAACTACATTCTTGTATTTTCAGATGGGGAAAGCAAGACTGGGAAAGGGAAGTCACTAGGCCAAGGAGTCAGGGGCTCCCCTTATAGCAGGAGCCCTTAGTAATTACAGCAAAAGATCAGGTATTGGGAGTGCTGAGTTCTAATTTCCTCTCTGCTCTTAATTCAACTGATGAATTTTTCCTTCTGTCACTCAGCTGTACTATCCATGAAAGTATAATCTCAGTATTTTCTTATTCTGGGCCCAAGTATACAAAACACACACACACACACACACACACACACACACACACACACACACACACACATACACACATACCTGGATCTTGTTTTAAACTAAGTTAGAGATCAATAGAGGTTCTTTGAAAAGAGCAACAAAGTTGACAAACCTTAAGCTAGGCAGACTGAGAAAAGAGAGAAGACTCAAATTAGTAAAGTCAGGAACAAAAGAGAGCATTGCTACCAACCTTACAAAAACAAAAAGGATTATATGGGAATACTGTGAACAACTATGTGCCAACAAATTTGATAACTTCAATGAAAATAGACAAATTCCTAGAAAGGCACATTTACTAAAATATACGCAAGAAGAAAATCTGAAAAGACCTAATTACATAGTAGAGATTGAATTAGTTAAATAAATAAATAAATAAATAATAAATAAATACCCATGAAGAAAAACTCAGGACCAAATGACTTTACTGGTGAAGTCCACCAAATATTTAAAGAAAAATTAATACAGATTCTTCACAGATTCTTCCAAAATATAGAAGAGGAGAGGGCACATCCCAACTCATTTTATAAGACTAATATTATTCTGATACCGAAACCAAACAAAGACATCGTAAGAAAAATACAGACCAATATCCCTTATGAAGGCAGATGTAAAAATTCTCAACAAAATATTAGCGAACTGAATTCAGCAGCATATAAAAAGGATTAATCCACGATAAAGTAGGATTTATCTTAGGAATGCATGGTTGGTTTCACATCTGAAATTCAATTTATGTAATACACTACATTAATAAGATAAAGGTGAAAAACCACATCATTTTCAGTAGACTGAGAAAAAGCATTTGACAATATGCAACACCTCTTTGTGATGAAACCACTCACAAAGACTGGAAAGGGCCAGGCATTGTGGCTCTTGCCTGTAAACCCAGAACTTTGGGAGGACGAGGTGGAAGGATCGATTGAGGCCAGGAGTTTGAGACCAGCCTACAAAAAATTATAGTGAACCCCATCTCTACAAAAAATTACCTGGGTGTGGTGGCACATACCTGTAGTCCCACCTACTGTGTAGGCTGATGTGGAAGGATCACTTGAGCCCAGGAGGTCAAGACTACAGTAAGCTATGAGCATGCCACCACACTTCAGCCTGGGTGACAGAGTGAGACACCATCTCTAAATAATAATTTTAAAAATAAATAAATAAATAATTTTTTTTTTTAAAGTCTAGAAGAAGGCCAGGCACAGTGGCTCACACCTGTAATCCCAGCACTTTGGGAGGCCGAGGTGGGTGGATCACTTGAGGTCAGGAGTTTGAGACCAGTCTGGCCAATATGGTGAAACCCTGTCTCTACTAAAAATACAAATATTAGCCGGCCATGGTGGTGCAGGCCTGTAGTCCCAGCTACTCGGGAGGCCGAGACAGGAGAATTGCTTGAACTGAGGAGGCGGAGGTTGTACCACTGCACTCCAGCCTGGGCGACAGAGCAACTCTGTCTCAGAAAAAAAAAAAAAATAACGAGTAAAAGGAAACTTCCCCAGCTTGATAAAGGGAATCAATGAAAACTGCAAAGCTAACATACTTATATTATATATACTGAATATTTTCCCCCTAAAATCAGGAATAAGACAAGGATTTTCACTCCAGCTGTTTTTATTCAACATTGTTCTGGAGGCTTTAGCCAGACCAATTAGGCAAGACCATGAAATTAGGCATCCAGATTGGGAAGGAAAAAAGTAAAACTATCTTTATTTGCAGTTGACATGATATTTGTTTACAGAAAATCCTAAGGAAGAACTACTAGAGCTAAGAAATTAGTTCAGCAAGATTGCAGGATTCAAGATCAAAATAGAAATACCAGTTGTATTTCTATACACCTGTAATAAACAACAAAAAAATAAAATTATGAAAACACTCCATAACAATATTAGAAAAAGAATGAAATATTTAGGAATAAATTTGACATAGCAATGCAAAATGTATGCTCTGAAAACAAACATTGTTTAAAAAAAAAAAAGGCTTAAATAGCTAGAAAGATACCTCATGTTCATGGATCAAAATACTTAATATTTCTAGGCTGCGCGGGGGCTCACGCCTGGCTCTAGGTTTCTGGAATCTATTCTGGGCAAGCATATGTCCTAGTTAACCTTCACCATAATAATGCTGCAAACAAACCACTTCTAGATTCGGTGTCATATAATAAAAAGCATTTGTTTTTTACGCATCTGGGTTCAGCTGATCTAGGCTAGGTTCACTGGGTCTTGGCTGCAAGCTATTGGTAAGATCTAGGTTGACCCCACGTGTTTCTCATCTTCCATGGAGCAGCAGCTACCTGAGGCATGTTCTTCCCATGATGAAAAGCAGGAGTACTAGGCAAGCCTTACATACGAGCGCACTTTAACTCTGTGTTTACACCATATCTGCTAACATCAGTTGGCCAGAGGAAGTCCACACTGTAGCTGCCTTGACCCAGAGTCAAGAAGCAGAGGAGAAAGAAGCTGTTCCCATGGGGGTGCGGAGAAGGGAGTAGATATTTACTGAACAGTAATCTAATCTACACGTTTATCTTCCTCTTTACTTCCCATTTGAGTTTCATATCCTTTTTCATGTTCAGTCCCTGAGTTTCCCTTCCTTTCCTTTGCCTTACACTAGATCTTAATATGTTTTGGTATTTGTGGAGTAAGAGTTTTTCAGAGAAATCTGTCCATCACATAACCAGAAGTGTCAAGAAGCAGAGTCAAGAAGCAGAGGAGACAGAAGCTGCTCCCATGGGGGTGCGGAGAAGGGAGTAGATATTTACTGAACAGTAATCTAATCTACACGTTTATCTTCCTCTTTACTTCCCATTTGAGTTGCATATCCTTTTTCATGTTCAGTCCCTGGGTTTCCCTTCCTTTCCTTTGCCTTAAACTAGGTCTTAATATGTTTTGGTATTTGTGGAATTAAGAGTTTTTCAGAGAAATTTCTCCATCACATAACTAGAAGTGTGTGTTGTATGTAGAGATTACATAACAAAGCCAGGTTTTCAACTTTTGACTTCCTCTTTTTTTTTTTTTTTTTTTTTTTTTGAGATGGAGTCTTGCTCTGTCACCCAGGCTAGAGTGCGGTGCCACGATCTTGGCTCACTGCAGCCTCTGCCTCCCAAGTTCAAGTGATTCTCCTGCCTTAGCCTCCTGAGTAGCTGAGATTACAGGTGTACACCACCAAGCCCAGCTAATTTTTTTGTATTTTTAGTAGAGAAGGGGTTTCACCATGTTGGTCTGCCTGGTCTCGAACTCCGGACCTCAAATGATCCACCCGCGTTAGCCTCCCAAAGTGCTAGGATTACGAGCATGAGCCACCATGCCCAGCTGTGACTTTGTCTTTTTTGACCACACTGTACCTGCCTTTTAAGTAAATGCCCTCCTGATAGAGTGTTTTTCAAACTGTTAGCCATGGCCACAGTAAAAACAAATACATTTTCTGTCATACTCACTACACATATATGTAATTCACAAAATATTAATGCTGACTAAGCAAGGTGCACTCTGATATTTTCTTTCTTTTTTTTGAACAAAACCTGACTTTCTTTTTTTCTTTTTTTTTTGAGACGGTCTTGCTCTGTCGCCCAGGCTAGAGTGCAGGGGTGCAATCTCTGCTCACTGCAACCTCTGCCTCCCCGGTTCAAGTGACATCCAGCAACTATCTGGCCTCAGCCTCCCAAGAAGCTGGGATTACAAGCATGAGCCACCACGCCCAGTTAACTTTGGTATTTTTAGTAGAGACAGAGTTTCACTATGTTGGCCAGGCTGGTCTCGAGCTCCTGGCCTCCAGCAGTCCACCCGCCTCAACCTCCCAAGGTGCTGGGATTACAGGCGTGTGCCACTGCGCCCGGCCAAAGTCTGACATTCTTAACAGATTTTATTATATTGACTGGCATGCTTTAAATTCATAAAAGCTTTGGAGAAATCGTCAATTCCCAACCCCATAAAAAGTATTTTGAATGCGGAAAAAAAAATGGAAGTAATGATCTACACAGATACAAAGCATGCCTTAGTTCCTCCCATATCCCCAACTGCTATTTGGTGATAAAGAATTCTCAGAAAGTAGAGTGTTTTTGATACTTTTCAAGTAGAATCTCACCAGTGTAAAGAACCAACAACATTGATCTGGTGCCTCCGCTCACTCTTTGCAAACTATTTTTGGAATCCTAAGGTGTAATTATACATTTCACAGACATTTGTGAGATAAGATAAACATTATGTTTATATCCAACATGAGCCAGGCTTAAAGGTTTTCTAAAAACCATGTGTGGCACTAGAAACTTCATACTGTATCAAGTCAGTATAAGTATCAAGCTACTGGACTCTAAATGAAATATTATATATAAACATTTACTGAAAATCAATATAAAAATCTGGCCCAGACCGAGTGCAGTGGCTCACGCATGTAATCCCAGAACTTTGGGAAGTTGAGGCGGGTGGATCACCTGAGGTCAGGAGTTTCAGACCAGCCTGACCAACATGGCAAAACCCCGTCTCTACTAAAAATACAAAATTAGCCGTGTGTGGTGGCAGGCACCTGTAATCCCAGCTACTTGGTAGGCTGAGGCAGGAGAATCGCTTGAACCTGGGAGGTGGAGGTTGCAGTGAGCCGAGATCTGCCATTGCTCTGCAGTCTAGGTGACAGAGTGAGACTCCATCTCAGACAACAACAACAACAAAATCTGGCCTAGAAAGACCAGTATGGAAATATGCAGTCTTCTTAAGATGGTCAAAAGTGTGTGTGTGTGTGTGTGTTTTAATAAAATTTTTAAAAGCTCTATATAGTTTAAGACAAGTATGTGTAAGATATGTGTGTTTTATATGTGCTGACTTGATCATGACAACTCGCCAATTCTATTTTTTTTTTTTTTTGAGACAGAGTCTAGCTCTGTTGCCCAGGCTGGAGTGCAGTGGTGCGATCTCGGCTCACTGCAAGCTCCACCTCCCGGGTTCACGCCATTCTCCTGCCTCAGCCTCCCGAGTAGCTGGAACTACAGGCACCCGCAACCACGCCTGGCTAATTTTTTTGTATTTTCGGTAGAGACAGGGTTTCACCGTGTTAGCCAGGGTGGTCTCAAACTCTTGACCTCATGATCTGCCCGCCTCGGCCTCCCAAAGTGCTGGGATTACAGACGTGAGCCACCACGCCTGGCCAACAACTCGCTGATTCTTATGAAGAATTAGGGATGCACATCTTCAGCAATGCACATGAGAAATAAACTCTGAAAAAGACAATTTCTTGGGGTTAGAAGTATTTTGGGAAGTACTTTAGAGAAACAGACAGTAAGTCTAGGATTATAGCTGAGAAGGACTGGAAGACTTCAGGAGATGCTTCAGCTTCTAGATTTTGAATGTTGAATAAATCATTGAAGTGTGATACCTACGTTATCCTTTGCTTTGCAAAAAATTGAGTAGTAGCACATTTCTTTATCCTGAATAGCAGACATTCATTTTTTCAATTAGCTGTTTCTCATCCAAGGCATTAGGAAGATCTCTCTCTCTTGTTTCCAAGTACTAGCACTGGAATTCCTTGTAACTATGGTTTATCTAGATTATGTAGCTTGTTTCTCAAGGCTTCTATCTTTTCAGAATCTGCAGCACCTGTTATGTAAACAATAGCGTTGACTCCTCTGCAATACAGTTCCTACATGCTCCAGAATTGGGGTTGTCCTTCCATGTCCCAGATCTTTTTTTTTTTTTTTTTTTTGAGATGGAGTCTCGCTCTGTCACCCAGGCTGTAGTGCAGTGGTGCAATCTTGGCTCACTGCAACCTCTGCCTTCCAGGTTCAAGCACTTCTCTGCCTCAGCCTCCCGAGTAGCTGGGACTACAGGCACGTGCCACCACACTCAGTAATTTTTTATATTTTTAGTAGAGATGGGGTTTCACCATCTTGGCCAGACTGGTCTTGAACTCCTGACCTCGTGATCCACCCATCTCGGCCTCCCAAAGTGCTGGGATTATAGGCGTGAGCCACCGCGCCCAGCCATGTCCCGGATCTTTACTGTGATGTTACCTTTAGTTACTTTCCTCATGGCGAAGCTCACTGTGGGTATCATGTTTTCACTAAATTGACCTGATGCAGTGATATTCACAAAAGTGATCTTGGCCCAAGTCCTGCAGCCCCGCAAGCATCAGTTCTATCTCCTGCTTCCAAAAGAGCAAACTGAACTAGCACAGCAGGCAGGAGATGCGCACCAGCATGACAACCACTGGGAGAGAGGATGGATGGGAGAGCTGGCAAGCAGAGGCGAGGATGACTTCCACACAAGCCAGCCTCAGCCTGTACCACCCAACAGCTCCTCGGGACCCCAATGCAACACAGGTGGACACAGGCAGGTGGCAGCAGCCCTGATACTTTGTATTTCATTTTTTAAATGCTGGTCATGACACTAAACTGGTTTTACAATCTACCAATGAGTTGGAACCTTTGGTTTTGAATACACTGACCTAGTGAACTCCTTTCATCATTTTCCCTTCCCTGTTATTAATCTTATCTCTTTGCAAGGGAGAATAAACTCCTTGAACTGTTTTTACATCCAGCTCATTATGAACTTCTCTGTGGTCTGTGATCTCAGGTCAGCCTTTGGTACTATCTAGTTCCTTTCTGTAAACCAAACATGTATTGAGCCCGGCTCTGGCACATACAACCCAGTGTTGGGCACCAGCAAACATGCAGGTAGGTTAGTACCCGGTTCTTAAAGAAATTACATCAAGAGGCTTCAGCCTAGACACGTACTTGGCCAAAGGGTGACCCAGCTGTGAAGTGCACTAAGCCCCTTGGAGGCCATGAGATGGTCAGTGAAGGCTGCACAGAGGACAGATCTGAGCAGGGAAAGAGAGCAAACAGGGAAAGATGTCAGGAGGTGTTTGCAACTTATCTCAGCAGAAGTCGGGAGCCACTGATGGTTTTTGAGCCTGAGAGTGATGAAACCAGATGAAGGTTTTGGGAAAGTTAGTGTAGCAAGTCCATTCGGCATTCATCCAACACACCCGTACTAAGCACCTTCTACATTTTGGGCACTGTTTAGGCATTCTAGGTGCATCAGTTAACAAAACAGACAATACCTCTGCCTCATGGCATTTATATTCCAGCTGCAGGGTTGGGGGTTGAGGAAGTCAAGCTTATATTACTAACAAGCCACATAGTGTGTGGAAGATAAGAATGCGAAAGACAGGTAAAGGAGATTGAGAGTGCCATGCGTGGGGTGCATCATGTAGGGTGCCTGGAGTCTGGGAGACCAGTCGGGATGACAGGGTGTGGGGATGAGACCTGAGCTGCAGCAGTGGCGGCAGGAAGGACAGAGGGGCAGAAAGGCAGAGTTCAGCCTCATGCTCCTCTGTTCTCATCTCCTTTCAGAAACACAATGCACAACATCCGTGGCAACAAGCAGGCCCAGGCAACAGGCCGTGAACCTCCGGGGGAATATTCTCCACAGAGTGGGGAGCCTCAGAGGGAGGAACGGCCCTCGGCCTCTGACCCCAGCACCCCAGGTGAGCCTCTGTCCAGGGCTGAGCTGCCTTCAGGGACCAGCTCCTCACGACTGGCACAAGTGCCTTCTTTCCTTCCAGTGAACCAGCATTGGTGTGTTTGTTTATCTTAGTTGGCTTGGGCTACTTACTAAAACACCATAGACTGTGTGGCTTAAATAACAGACATGTATTTCTCACAGTTGTGTGGAGGCTGGGAGGTCCAAGATCAAGGTGCCGGCAGATTCAGTGTCTGGTGAGGGCTCCCTTCCTGGCTTGCACATGGGCGCCTTCTCACTGTGTGCTCACGTGACTGAAAGAGCTCTGGTCTCTGCTTCTTCTTCTAAGGGTACTGATCTTATCAGGGGCTCCACCCTCATGACATTAAATCTGATCACCTCCCAAGGGCACCACCTCTTAATACCACCACTCTACTAAAAATACAAAAGTTAGCTGGGCATGGTGGCTAGTGCGTATAATTCCAGCTACTCAGGAGGCTGAGGCAGGAGAACCACTTGAACCTGGGAGGCAGAGGTTGCAATGAGTCGAGATTGCACCACGGCACTCCAGCCTGGGTGACAGAGTGAGACTCTGTCTCAAACAAAACCAAAAACAAATGTACACGTGTGATAAAATGACGTAGACCTACGCACACATGTTGTACCAACACCTATTTCCTAGAATTGATAGTGTGCTATAGCTGTGTAAGATGTCACCATCGGGGGAAGCTTGGTGAAGAGTACTTGAGACATGTCTGCACTGTCTTTGCAACTTCCCGTAAGTCTAATTTTTTCAGAGTAAAAAGTTAAAATAAGGCTGGGCATGGTGGCTCATGCTTGTAATCCCAGCACTTTGGGAGGCCAAGGCTGGAGGATTGCTTGAGCTCAGGAGTTCAAGGCGAGCCTGGGCAACACAGGGAGACCCTGTCTTTACAAAAAAATTTAAAAATGAGCTGATCATGATGCGAGCCTGTAGTCCCAGCTACTTGGGGTGCTCAGGTGGGAGGATCACTTGAGTCAGGGAGGTCGAGGCTGCAGTGAGCCATGATCATGCCTGGGTGACAGAGTGAGATGCTGTCTCAAAAAAAAAAAAAGAAGAAGAAAAGAAAAAGCACCCTTTGGAGCAGTCAGTGCCTGTCAAAGCCCCAGAGAGCATAACAAGCAGTCCAAGAGAAGGCCAGTGCTATATCGGATCAATCATCATCATTATAATGCTAGCAGTTACTTTGTGCCAGTGCTGCAGTAAGCATTTTTTTTGTAATAACTTTATTAAGATATATTCATATACTATACAATTCACCCATTTAAAATGTGTAACTCAGTGGCTTTCTGTATATCCACAGAATTATGCAGCCATCACTATAATCAATTTTAGAACATTTTTATTACCCCAAAAAGAAACCTGCACCCTTAGTCATCAACCTTAATCCCCACTGCCCCATAACGCTAGGTGGCCACAACCTTTCTTTCTCTATGGATGTGCCTGTTCTGGACATCTGCTGTGAGTAGAATATACCATGGAATATACCATGCTGTGACTGGCTTCTTTGACTTAGCAGAATCTTTTCAAGTTTTATCCGTGTGTACCAAGCACTTTACCTACATTGACCTATTTAATTCTTACAGCAACTGGAACTGTGTATGTTGTTATTATCCTCATTCAATAAATAAGGAAACTGAGGCATGGAAGGGTGGAGTGACTTGCTCACGGCCACAGAGTGAGTGACAGAACAAAATCTAATATATAAAGCAGATAAAAGCAGAGCTGAGGCCTGAGTGGGAGTCTGGACTCCTCCTCTGCTCCTCTTACTCCACCTTCCCCTCCTGGTCAGTCCTTGAGGCACTCCCATGAAATCCAGGGCACTGATTGAATGCCACTGTCTTAGGCCTCATTTTCTCTAATTATAAACTGGGCACTGTGAGGCCTGCCCTGCCTTTCCTCAGAGTTGGTGCACAGTCGTGTATCAAAGGGCAGCAATGCTACAGGGAGCTTCCCTGCTCCCCTAGACCCCATCACAGGAAGGAGAAAGAGGTAATACATATTTCTGAGCTCTGTGGGCTGCCTTGTACCCATGGTAGCCTGATTTCTCTTCGATCTGGAACAAGACTGTTCTGGTTCTGCACTCAGCAAGGCACTGTTGTTTTGTTTGTTTTGAGTCAGAGTCTCGCTCTGTTGCCCAGGCTGGAGTACTGGCATGATCTCGGCTCACTACAACCTCTGCCTCCCGGGTTCAAGCGATTTCTGCCTAATTTTTGTATTTTTAGTAGAAATGCGGTTTCACGATGTTGGCCAGGGTGGTCTCGAACTCCTGACTTCACGTGATCTACCCGCCTCGGCCTCCCAAAGTGCTAGGATTACAGGCATGAGCCACTGCGCCTGGCCGATCTAGGTACTGTTTTTGCACTCAGTGTCTGTTTCCTATCACCTACTGGAGTAACTCGTTATCTGTTCAAGACTGTTTGGCCAGCCCTTGGCCTGGTCTCATGCTACGTCATTTGGCCTATCCCCAAAGCCCTGTGTGTCCCCTATCCTGGGATCCCATACCACATTCTTATTTTCAATACCTTTAACACTTTAGTCCCAAGAAATAGTTAATAGTTTACTAAAATGCATACTCATACAAATGAGTAATTTGGGTTAGGAGATTTAGATAAGATCAATTTATGATCCTACAAAATATCTGATGGTAGGCAGTAAATGTGACTTTAAGCTCAGCAACCAAGGCAAAGAGGGAAATGCAAGCAGCTAGATTATTTCCAGTGTCCATAAGACTAAAAACATATTTTCTTATAAGAAGCAAAGCTTTTCTTGGAAGTTCCTAGGGCTGAAGGGAATTTCTTCTGCTGGGGACTCATAACAGGCATGATGTATATATCCTATGTGAACAAGCTTCTCAAGGGCCCTTGGCCACATAATCAGGCCATTAAATGTCCCTTGATGCAGGCTGATGGCAGAGACCAGAAGCACAGCTGGGTCAGGGCAGGATAAGGCAACCCAAGGGAATGATTCTCTGATGTTGGGTTTGATTTAAGAATAAAATTTTAGTGACTTGAAAACAGTGGGTGGCAAACATTTTTTGTAAAGAGCCAGACAGTAACGATTTGAGGCTTTGTGGGCCATAGGGTTTCTGAGGTTTAAGCACTCAGTTCTGCCTTTGAGGTGTAAACGCAGCAATAGACAGCACATAAACAAATGGGCATGGCCGTGTTCTAATAAAGCTTTATTTATAAAAGCAGGCTGTGGGCTGGATTTGGCCTGTGAACCATAGGTTGTACCCAGGAGATAAAAGGACTATGCATCCTTGAGACAATCAACTGTGGGGGGAATATGTCTCTTAACTTAGCTTGGAATAAGAAGAATCAAGTTAAATGTTTGAGCTGCTCTCTGGAGCAAGAATGCAGAGTACAGACATTCATTCTGTGTTCCTATCATCAGACAGATCTGTGTGCTTTGAAAATCTCCTAACACATAGAGGTGGGATCCTGAAATAAGGAACAGAACATCCTGCCAGGGCTTGTGCCCGAGGAGAAAGCCACTTGGCAAATACCAGCAGGGTGGCATGAGAGACCCATCCAGGCTGGGTGGGATCTGAAGGAAGGAGACAGGCACAGTTTAGCAGATGGGCCAGCACAGTGCAATAACGTTTATGTAGGCCAGTGGTTCTCACAGTCTAACCCCTGGACAAGCTGTGTCAGCATCACCTAGGAACTTTTTAGAAGTGCAAATTCTCAAGCCCTGCCCCAGACCTATTAAATTCAAAGCTCCGAAATTAGGGCCCAACCATCCGCATTTGAACAAGCCCTCCAGGTGCTTCTAAAGCAAGCTCAGGTTTAAGAACTGCTGATGTCATCCGTCATAACTTCTGCGTTTCTCCTCTTGAGCAGGGAGAGAGCCAGAGGATTCTCCAAAACCTACGCCCAAGTCTTCTCTGACCATCAATTTTGTTCAGAAAGCCAAGCGCCAGAACAACACCTTCCCATTCTTTTCTGAAGGAGTCACACGGAACCGAACTGCCCAGGAGAAAGTGGCAGCCTTGGAGCAACAGGTTCTGATGCTCACAAAGGAGCTGAAGTCTCAGAAGGTGAGGTCTGGTCCCAGAGAGGCCCCAGGTTCCAGTAGACCCCTCCAGTTCCTAGAGCCTTTCGGACAAACTAGATGGGAAGCAGTAGCCCTGCTGGGCACCAGCAGGTCTGGTCTTTAAAGGCCAGCAGGCACCAGCTCTGGTCTTTAAAGGCCAAACTGTGGAAGGTTGAAATATGCTGTTGATTACTCAAGAACCTAATGTCACGCAAAGCAAGTCACAAAAAGGCACCAAGGGCAGGTATCTCTGGAGATCTACTCTAATAACTGTCTCTTGGACCCCTCCTGGAGGGCATGCATGGTCTCACCCGCTACCCAGAAAATGACAATATTTAGAGGCAGGTGATCTGGATCTAGGGTCATGGGAGGAGCTGTCAATAGAATTGGGGGGAGGCTTTGACCTGGCAGCTGATATCTGGGCACAGATATCTGAATGACCGTCACGAGACTGTCACAGGAGAAAGCAAACAAGCAGCATGTGTGTGGCCCAGGGCTAAGCCAGGACCGACACAGAACAGTGACAGGAATATTTGGGCTTAATATGGTAAGAAGTTAATTATGAGAGTTACAAAAAGGAATAACTATATAGTCATTGTAGAAAACAGATCTCACACACACAGACATTAAAACTACTCCAAAATCCTACATCCCAGAGAGTAAATGGTATTAAAAGCCAGGGGCTACCTTATGAAGTAGTGAGGGTCCCAGGGTGGGGATGCGAGGGGGTTTCAGCTCCGGGCGGGAGCCCCTCTTTAGAGTGATAAAAGGGACTAAGTTAGGCAGTTACATAAATCCCAAGGGTGGGGCCTGGTGGGGCCTGGTAGGGCCTGTGGTGGCAGTGGCGGGCTCCCCTGAGGGCCTAGACTCCTTTTCCTCTGGAGGAAGGCCTAAGCTTTTGTGTTTGAACTTTGGCTGCCTAGAGGCCTTTTCTGTTTTGTTTCCCTGTCCTGACTCCAGAAGACTTAGGCTGGGGAGGTGGGGCTTATGCCCTACTGCCTTCTGAATATTTCTTATAACTTGTACATTTCTTTTCTGCCCTGTTTTGGGGGGAAGAAATCTAGAAAAAATGCTCTCCCTATACCTAGTTTGGCCCCTTGTCTGCCTTTTCTGCCCCTAAGCAGTGACCACTGTCAGCAGATCTCAGGGGAACTGGCAGAGGCTTCATTCCTGGCATGTCAGGAGTGACTTTTTTTTATTTTTTTTGAGATGGGGTCTCACTCTGTCATCCAGGCTGGAGTGCAATGGTGCAGTCTTGGCTCACTGCAACCTCCACCTCCTGGGTTCAAGCAATTCTCCTGCCTCAGCCTCCCAAGTAGCTGGGATTACAGGCGACTGCCACCATGCCCAGCTAATTTTTTTTTTTTTTGTATTTTTATTAGAGACTAGGTTTCACCATGTTGCAAGGCTGGCTTCGAACTCCTGACCTCAAATGATCTGCCCGCCTCAGCCTCCCAAAGTGCTGGGATTACAGACATGAGCCACCGTGCCCGGCCAGGAGTTACGTTTAATGAAGCAACTGGTGATTAGAGATTAGAGTTCTTAAAGGAGGGGCCTCATTTATTCATATGTTCTTAACTCATGTGTTTATTCACCAAATCTTTATTAAGGGCCTGTTACGTGCATGTAGTGTTCCAGGTGCTGGGAAAGAACAATGAGCAAAAGGCATAGACTCTGCCCTTACAGGGCTTGCATTTCATGGCAGAGACAGACATTAAGCAAAGCAACACCCAAATGTGTAGTTATAACACGTGAAGTCCCCTCTGCTTCTGCTTAGCAGCCCAGCTGTCTTTTCCTCCTGTCATCATGGTGCTCCTGTTGTGAGGCTGCTGGACGCTCCTGAGAGCTGAGAGGGCGTGAAACAGAGCCATAGCAGCTACTCGATCCCTGGACTGGTAGAGCTTAAATCCCAAACCCAAACCTGGAAAGAAGAAGAAATCCTGAATATATGGGCAACCTCCCTTGACACAGTCTTTCTTTCTAATACATTACAAATTGTCAGATGAAGTAGAAAGGCCCCGGGAGACCTAGATTTCATGAAAGTTTGCCCCTGATTGCTCTGCATCTCTGGGGGACTCGTCATTCTTCAAAAAATAAAGGCAAGATTCTTGGCAATTAATAAGGGTTGCCCAGGCTATTGACAACTCCCATATATTCAGAGGGAAATTATCAGGAGGAAGTTGATGCATTGAAGAATCTGGATTTTTTTTTTACCAGGTAACCTTCAACCAGACCTCAACTTTGTGTCCTGGGACAGACGGTCAAAAGGAGAATGAGTTGTGATTTATTTAGTTTATCTATTTATTGTGCAATATGAGTGGATTTGTGTGTTCTTCAACCCATTCCACAAATGCACTTCAGTCTTCAGGATGATTCAAAGCACCGGCCTTTAAATAAGACAGCACAGGCTCAAATTCTGGCCTCTCTAAATTTCTTAACCTCTCTAAGCCTCAGTTTCCTCTTCTGTAAATGGAGTTACAGCCATGTTTACTGGAGGGATCTGTGCCCAGATTCATAAAGCCCAGTACCTGGCACCCAGCAGCTGCCCAATAGATGCAGGCTCTGGTTGTTCTGGCAATTACTGCAGCCCTCCTTACCCTCCATGTCGATCTCTTCCTGCCCTACCAGCAGTGAGGTGCCCTGCTGAGGGGCTCTGAGACAAGGCGGGAAGTGAGAGCCCATCAGTGCCTCCAGGAAATGTGCTGTGGGGCCATCGCAGTGATCAGGGAACTTTGGTCTTTATTCCACATTAGGAAGGGAGGAACGGCAGTCCTGTCCTCTAGGGTTTCACCTATAGCCCAGATACTGAAACCAAAGAGGTGAGACAGAAAAAGCCAGCACAACTTCTGGGTGCCCAGTGGTGCCCCCAGGCACTCAGAATGCTGTTGGGAGAGCCGCTGTGCCTCTGAGACCCTCATTAGAGTCCCATCCATCAGCTGGGAAGATAGGCACCTGGACTCTCAGGAGCTAGCCCTGCGAGGTACCTTCCTGCCTTTCTTTAGTGGGAAGGCACCTCCTGTCTACCTCAAGCTTCAGGATGACATGGGAATTCGGCATCTTATCCTGGCTCACCTGGCCATTGCCAATGGCTTTAGTGACTCCTTAGGACTTTCTATCTCAAACACTGTGAGATGCTCTTGAGAGCACACTGGGGACAAATCCCTGCCCTTGGGCACCTCACCGTCTAGTAGGGCACCTCACTTCTCTGGTAAGAGAAGACGTGAACACGGGAACTGCTGGTATGAAGCACGGCCCCAGGACTGTGCTGAGCCTTCCCATGTGTTTTCTCTGTCCTTACAATAGTCGTCATCCCCTTTCTCTGAAAAGGAAACTGAGATTCTCCGAGCGTCTGCATGCTCAGGGTCTCCCAGAGGCTGAGCCAGCATTTGAGGAGCTCAGAGGAGTTGGGTGACTTGCCCATGCTCAGGCAGCTGGAAAAGCCAGGATTGGGGCCCTAACCTCCTTCTCCAGGTCTAGAGGCTGGGCTGCCTCCTCTCCTCCATAATCTCATGGTGAGTCCCAGTATGAGACACAAGCACCGAAACTGATCTTGAGAAAAAAATGAATGTACTCCCTGTGTACCCCCTGGTGTCATATCAAACCATGGGGCGACTCCAATACCCATTAAGCCATTATCTGTCCCCACACCTGCAGCACTGGCCCCACAAGAGGTTTGGGCTCTAGGAGATAGCACCAGATGGCTGATTGGCCGGGGACTGACCCTTGGAGTTGACAGAACTACACCCAGCCTGAAGACCGTCTGCTCTGGCAGATGGAAGGCTGTTGTCTGTGGTGATGTTGACCATCTGTTGGCAGCTGGGAATGATGAACCCCTCTGGAACCCTGCCTGCAGCCCTCTGGGGCCACCTTACTTCAATCAGGATTACTGGGTAAAGGAACGTAATTTTTTAGCAAACTTGGTGGGGCAACGTGCAGCCTCTTACTTTCCTAGAACTCCAGCCAAAAACTTCAGAGGACATGAAAGAGGGCTGGGAGGTACTTTGGGCATGTCAGCTTGGGGAGGGACACTTGGCACTTTCTCTGTCATGCTAGAGGCAGTTCTGAGTGGAGGAGGAACCTTTAGCCCCATTCATGAGAAAGCAGAGGTTCAGTGAAGAGGCCCCCTGAGCCACCCTCCTTAGAGTCACCTCATTAGATATACCCCCACGGATCCAGAATGGGAACCAAGGCCTGTGCAACTCCAAAGCGCATGCCCCTTCATCTGACCCCTGTGGGGCCCACCACTGATGAAAGTAGCAATGCTCTAAAAAGATAAAGGATTATTTTTTAAAGATGATTTGTTGACTTTTAAAAATTTAAATAAAATAACAACTTAAGACCAGGTATAAAAAATCTGAGATGAACCAAACAACTCGATTGAGAGATATTAAAAGTACTACTTGGGCCATGCATGGCGGCTCATGCCTATAATGCCAGCACTTTGGGAGGCTGAGGTGGGAGGATCTCTTGAGCCTAAGAGTTCAAGACCACCCCTAACAATGTAGGGAGACCCTGTTTCTACAGAAAATAAACTAATTAGCTGGGCATTGTGCATGCCTGTAGTCCAAGCTTCCAGGGAGACTGAGGCAAGAGAATCACTTGAGCCCAGGAGGTTGAGGCTACAGTGAGCCGTGATTGTGCCACTATACTCCAGCCTGGGCAGCAGAGTGAGACCCTGTTTCAAAAACAAAAAAAAGCTTCATTTCATCAACCCCTCTATTTTTAAGAATTGGTCCTAAGACATTGCTTATAATCCAGACTTTAGGTTTCCTGAATTCATGACATTCTCACTCCTCATCTTACAGGTCCTACTGGGGCTCCCTCCCTCTGCCCTGGTTCCTTTCTTTCAAGCCTATTTTATTCTGGTACAAGAATTCTGGGGGTGGGAGGAGAGCCTCCTGGGCTGTCTTGGTCTTAGATTCTGGGAGCCAAATGCGTGAAGGAGACAGCTAGATGTAATGAAATGAGCTTTAGAGTCAACTCCCCAAAACTGAGGGAAAGATACCCACCTGGTTCTGCTCCTAGGGCAAGTCTGAACAATGATGTCTGTTGGTTATTTTACTGGGCAGTCATTCAAGGTAATCTCCAAATCTCAGCTGAAGCAGAAAATGGCCTAGGCTCCCAGTTATCCTGGAGCCACAGGAATGTTAATCTCTCTCCACTGAGCCCTGAGAAGCTGACTTCTTCATTCTGAACATTCCAAACATTCCCTTTTGGTTTGCAATCACTGTGCTGTCCTCGCCCCACCTTCCTGCCACACCCCAGGGCTCCCACAGCTTCATGGTAGTTCTTTCCTTCCTCCAGGTCTTTACTGGGGCTGTGGCTTGGCCACATTCGGAGGGCTGTCCCCACCCTCGTCTCCCACCTGCTGCTTGACCATCTCTGGCCCTTCTCATTCTTCACGGTTTCATTTAAATGCTCTGGACTGGTATTCCCCGCAACCTCCACCCCAGACAGAAGTCATTTCCTTTCCCACGAACACCCTTGTTCCCCTGACTTGCAGTAGATCATTCCACTCCGGTGGGTCATGTTCATTCCCACCAGCCTTTGCAGTCCTTGGAGGTGGGAACTCTCACCAGTCCCTCTCTGGGCCACAGCACCTGGCTCAGGGCCTGGCCTGGCACCCAGTGGTGCTTGGTAAAGGTTGGACAGATAGATGGGCGTGTGAAAGGAAAAGAGAGAACCTGAGAAAGGATGGTCACTAGTCCTAAGGTTTCAGAAGATGCAGGCTAAGGTGGTCTTGTCATTAGCTTCTCCAAAAAAGTCATGGTTTCTGGCAGTTCTCCTCTAATATAGAATTGTTCTTAGCAAATAAGCCCATGCAGCCAATCCATTTGTTTTAATACTTTGGTGTGGTATAGTTGACATGTCTCTAGGAAACCATGTTTTTCCAAATGAGAAGCACAGAGCAGGGCAGTGTTGCCTGAAAGTCATACCTACCTGGTATGAGGTCCACGTGGGCCTGGCTGCTGATGTCTTCATCCTTGGCCCAGAATGAATTCACAGCCCTGCTTTAGGACAGATAGGCCTGAGTCCAGGCATGGCCCTCCCTGGGGACATTACAGGCTTAAAGGCACAGGGAGCTGAGCAGACCTTGAGTTCCTGTGTGAATCAGTTGCCCCTGCTGAGGAATAAATCAAGCTCTGTTGTGTCTGAACTTTCTAGAGTTCCTTCTACCAGCTTTGCAGGCATCAGCTGGTGGGCTGGAGGGAACTAGGCACAAATGGGTTGAATGAGGCCCTCTGTGCATGGCTTTACATGGGGATTGCCAGTGTATTTCTTCTTTAATGCTGCCTCAACTTGATTGGTAGTGACTAGATGCTATATTGAGAAGGATTCTGAGGCCTCAACTAGGCTGTGCAGGAAGAAGTATGGGAGATGAACTAATAATGTCTGCCACAGGGATGATGAGGGAAAAGTAATGCCACATAGCTGCCACCCCTGGTTTTATTAGTGACTGAGCACAGGCTTTGGAATCTGGCCAATTGAGACTGAATTCCACTCTACTCTCTGCTGGGCCTCAATTTGTTCATCCCTGAAATAGATGTGTATATGTCAGGGTATGGGTTCAGCTGCTATAACAAAAACATCTCCACTGGGCATGGTGACTCACACCTGTAATCCCAGCACTTTGGGAGACCAAGGTGGGCAGATCATTTGAGTCCAGGAGTTTGAGACCAGCCTGGCAACATGGCAAAACCCCATCTCTACAAAAAAAATACAAATATTAGCCTGGTGTGTTGGCACGTTCCTGTGGTCCCAGCTACTTGAGAGGCTAAGGTGGGAGGATCAGCTGAGCCCAGGAGATTGAGGCTACAGTGAGCCATGTCCGTGCCACTGCACTCCAGACTGGGTAACAGTGTGAGATGCTGTCTTAAAAAAAAAAAAAAAAAAAAAAAAAAAAAAAAAAGCGGTTCAAAGCACTGTGGCCCAAAACGAGTGAGAAGTTTCTCACTCACATTAAAGAACCCAGAGGTAAGTAAGCAACTCCGAGCTGGCGAGCAGCCCTTTCTCAACACGTATGTTCTGCTGTGGCTCTGAGGCGGCCGTGCTAGTTCCTGCCACTTCCCAGCCAAAGCAAAGATAACTGGACCAGGGGAGCATGTGTCTACTTGTTTTAAAGGTAGGACCCAGAAGCTGCCCATTTCACTTTTCATTTCCCATTTAGGCAGAACAGTCACTGGGCTACACCTCACCATGGCTTGGCTGGGAGATGCAGTTTGAAGCTGGGGAACCATGTGCCCAGCTAACACTCACTTGAACAGAGAAGGAGAAAGTGTCAGGATGAGGTGCTGCAGGGATGCTGCTGGACACCTCTCAGGGTGGTTAGGAGAACTACTGATAACATACGCCCTGCTCTGGCGCCCAGCAGGCCCTCCCTGAGCTCACAAGATGCTTCCCTCTCCTTGCCCAGGAGCTGGTGAAGATCCTGCACAAGGCACTGGAGGCCGCCCAGCAGGAGAAGAGGGCGTCCAGCGCATACCTGGCGGCGGCTGAGGACAAGGACCGGCTGGAGCTGGTGCGGCACAAAGTGCGGCAGATCGCGGAGCTGGGCCGGCGGGTGGAGGCCCTGGAGCAGGAGCGGGAGAGCCTGGCGCACACAGCGAGCCTGCGGGAGCAGGAGGTGCAGGAGCTACAGCAGCACGTGCAGCTGCTTATGGACAAGAACCACGCCAAGCAGCAGGTCATCTGCAAGCTCTCTGAGAAGGTCACCCAGGACTTCACGCACCCCCCTGACCAGTCTTCTTTGCCCTCCGACGCTGCTGACAGGGACTTCCTGAGCCAGCAGGAGAAGATCGAGCACCTGAAGGTAGGGGCCTTCCCTCCAGGGCCTGCCCGTCCTGCGGGTCCTCTGCCCCGGCCCTCAGGAAAGGGGTGCTCTCCACCCCTAAGGCTTTGCTAGGTGGAGTGGGGGATATCCCTTCATCCTAAAATATTCACATTAGAAACACATGTTGATGGGAATATTACTCTACACTTCTTCACTTTCTTCACCACAAGGCCCAGTGCAGTTTGCCTGGGCCTTGATTGACCCATTAACCAGTAGCCCTGGTATCCTGGGCTACTGCAACGTAAAGGTGCCTCTAGATTATCAAATGAGAGATGAAAGCCCAAGACTAGCTGAGTTTGGGGCCTGGCCTGGTCAGCCTCCCTTAGTGCCATCCCAGTGCACCTGAGAGCCCTAAGGGACCAGCACAACCCTCCCCTCACAGTCCTGTGCCCGCACAACATACAGATGACCTGCAGCTGGCAATAGTCACCGCTCCCATCTGTAGAATTTATAGGGTGTTTCCTGTGTGCCAGGCACTGCCCTCGGTGCTTCGCCGCATTTAGTCCTCGTGCCAGCCCTGTGAGGTGAGGCAGCCACTGGTGTGCTCCCCCTTTACAGATGTGAATGCTGAGGCTGAGAAAGGTTAAGGAGCTTGCCCAGGCTCGTGTGCTGAAGAAGTTAGGGAGCTGGAGTTGGGTTGGAGCTCATGTCTGCGGTCTGGTCTGTCTGCTCTGCTGCCATTTGTAGCTACTGCCACCATCCCTGCTCCCCCTTTCCTCCCCTTCCTTCCCCTTCTCTGTCCCTCTTTCCCTAGGCTTCCCCATCCCACAGGGACCAGTGGTGTCACAGGGGGTAGGAACTTTATGTGAGGTGTGTTGCCTGCCGTGACCCGCAGCCTCCTCTCTAAAGGGTTGTGACAGAAACTGTCCCTCTGGAAGGCCTGTGACTGTGAAGTGCACCCATAGCCCCCACTGTCCCTAAAGGGCGCCATACAACCAGGATTCGTCCTGCTCCAAACCCTGCCACTCACAACCACATATGTACAGTCAGATGCAATATAATAATGGGCTGCATGTATGGTGGTCCCATAAGATTACAATGGAGCAGAAAAATCCCTATCACATAGTGACATCATAGCCGTTGTAACATCCTATCACAACACGCTACCTTTTCTATGTTTACATGTGTTTAGGTACACAAATGCCATTATGTGACAGCCACCTACGGTATTCAGTACAGTAACAGGTGCACAGGTATGCAGCCTCGGAGCAATAGGCTACACCATCTAGCTGAGTGCGTAGTAGGCTAAATCAACTAGGTTTGTCTACATCCACTCTATAATGTTAGCACAACAATGAAATCAACTAGCGGATCACAAGGTCAGGAGTTCAAGACCATCCTGGCTAACACAGTGAAACCCCATCACTACTAAAAATACAAAAACCTAGCCGGGTGTGGTGGCGGGCACCTGTAGTCCCAGCTACTTGGGAGGCTGAGGCAGGAGAATGGCGTGAACCTGGGAGGCAGAGCTTGCAGTGAGCTGAGATTGAGCCACTGCATTCCAGCCTGGGCGACAGAGTGAGACTCCATGTCAAAAAAAAAAAAAAGGAAAAAAAAAGAAATCACCTAATGATGCATTTCTCAGAGTGTATCCTCATCATTAAGTGACACGAGACTGTACATATAGACATATAACCTTGAGAACTCTCGTACTACTCTATCAAGGAACTAGTGGGTGAGGGCAGATGGAGAAAGAAAAAAGAAAAAGAAATCAGGAAGCTTTTGAGAGAAAAACTCTCAGTGGGCAGTGTTGAACAGTGGCCACCACCCAAGCTTTGAAGTCCGACTGACCTGTTTGGCTGTTGGCTCTGCCTCTTTCTAGCTGTGTGACTTTGGGCATGTTATCTCACCTCTCTGTCAAATAGCCCAACTAGTCCTCTTGACTAGGGCTGTTAGAAGGATAAAGGAAAAGGACGTGAAACCTGATTCACTTCCCTTTCATTCAGCAAAGACCGAAAACCCACATAACCAGTTCCTGAATCTTTTCCTTTATTTAGTCTGAAATCGAGATTCTTTTGGGTTAAAATAAAACATAACCTTTCCAATGCAAATGCAGCTAGATGACTAGAAAGCTCTGAGCCCTCCACACAGCAGGGAAAACTGCTTCCATCTGATTTTCTACACTGCCTGCCCCCAGCCAGGCGTCTTCCTCTTCTCTCCACCCATATTGCCAGAATCCACTATGCAAGCCCTGGTAGAGCAGCACAGGGGTCAGAAAGATTGGTGGTGGCGCACGCCTGTATTCCCATCTACTCTGGAGGCTGAGGTGGGAGGATCGCTTGGGCCCAGGAGGTAGAGGTTGCAGTGAGCTGAGATCGTGCCACTGCACTCCAACCTGGGTGAAGGAGTGAAACACCGTCTTAAAGGAAAAAATAAAATAAAAAAAGACAGAAAAGGAAAAAGAATTAAAAAAAAAAAAAAAATAGAACGCTAGATCAGCCAGGTGGCTTCAGACAGCCTGAGAGTTGATTGTAATCATGGACTCACTAGGAGACTGAGTGTGCCCCTGAATTTACATATTCAGGAATTTTCTTGATCAGTGAGTTCAGCTACATGGAGACTCTGGGTATGTGGTTCACATTAACCAAGAATACACGAGTGGATGATCCTCAGAGGCCCAGTGTTTTGTGCTTTGTGCTTTAAAGGGTTGCATAAGGCCAAGTGTGGGTGGCTCACACCTGTAATGCCAGCATTTGGGGAGGCTGTGGCAGGAGGATTACTTGAGGCCAGGAGTTAGAGACCGGCCTGGGAAACATAGCGAGAACCCATCTCTACAAAAAAATAAAAATAATTAGCCAGGCGCAGTAGCATGTGCCTGTAGTCCCAACTACTTGGGAAGCTGAAGCTAGAGGATTGCTCAAGCCCAGGAATTCGAGACCAGCCTAGGCAACATAGCGAGACCCTGTCTCTAAAAAGAAATAAAATAAATTCGTTAGGCATGGTGGCACCCGCCATAGTCCTAGCTACTCAGGAGGCTGAGGTGGGAGATCACTTGAGCCGCCCAGGAGTTCGAGGCTGAAGTGAATTGTGATCATGCCACTGCACTCCAGCCTGGGTAACAGAGTAAGACACTGTCTCTATTAAAAAAAAAAAAAAAAAAAGAAAAGAAAAGAAAAGAGAAAGAGTTGCATGTAGTTGGTGTTCCTTATCTTTCAGCTTGTAGAAGACCCATCAAATATCCATTGTCTTGAGTTTGAGGATAGAGTGTGTTCAGATTTCCTGCCTGCCCTGTGATTGAGGAACCCAACTTTAAGAAATGCCCCCTTGTTATTCAGACTTTGGTTTTGAGAACAGGATCATTGACCTCTTGAATATCAGATCAGGAAAGACTTAGAAATCTAGTCTGCCCCACTCCTTTTCTGGCAGGGACAGCTAAGCTGGGGTGAGGGGGAAGGACTGGCCCAGGGTCAGGCAGCAAGAGGCAGGGCTGCAGCCAGAACCTGGCCTCCCACGCCCGGGCCGCCGCCTTCCACAAAGCACAGGGCCTAGTCCACGGGCATGGCCCAAAGAGAATTCCCGGGCTCCCACTTCCTGTAAAGGCAGGCAGGCTGGCTCTCTTCTTCCCCAGTCCCCCTTCTCCAGGGTTTTCCTTCTTTCGTTCCACTGGTGACTGTCCTATGGCTTTTCTCTTTTCTGAGGTTTCTCTTTTTCCTCCCTACAGTTCTGAGCCAAGATGAGCACTCAAGGTAGGGCACCCAGCTGGAGGGAGAGGCACTGCCCAACGCCGCCCACTGCCACTGCTGTTCCAGGCTGTGCTCACTCTGCCTCCCTGTCTGGCATGTCTGTGCCTTCGCTGGGGCTGGAAGCAGGGTATCTCATGTGACAAAAGCCTTCTTTCCAAAGCCTTAGAAATACCAGCGTGTGGCCGAGCATGGTGACTTGCCCCTGTAATTCAGTGCTTTGAGAGGCCACGGTCGGAGGATTGCATGAGGCCAGGAGTTTGAGACCAGCCTGGGCAACATAATGAGACCTCGTCTCTATAAAAAATTAAACATTAATTAGCTGGGTGTAGTGGCGCACACCTGTAGTCCCAACTACTCAGGGGCCTGAGACGGGAGGATCACTTGAGCCCAGGAGGTCGAGGCTGCAGTGAGCTATGATCATGCCATTGCACTCCAGCCTGGGTGACAAAGTGAGACCCTGTCTCTAAAACTAAAAAAGAAAGAAAGATAAATATCCATGAGCACGTCTAGGCCTAGGAGGAGGAAGGGGTGGTATCAAGGAGGGAGACCCAGCGGTGTGGAGCAGTGGCCGGTGCCAGAGATGGGTCTGCTTTCTCTACGCAGTGCCTGCTGGGCACCTGCCATGGGCTGAACACACCTGGGTTTGGATCCTGGCTGTCTTTTGTGACAAGGGGGACTTACTTTCTCTGTGTGTGTTTCCTCATCTGTTAAGTGGGGATTAGGGCACTTTAATATTTATCCCACAGCCTTGTGGATGTGAGGGACATGGGCCAGGTCGTGTTAGGTCCTTTCCCCCATTGCGGGGGGCTTGTTGTATGTTCCCGGGCGTTGGATTCGGAGCTCTGTCAGCCGACTGAGGGGGTGGGTGCGGGGTAGGGAATAGTAGCCCTTGAGCTGTCATGCAAACTCAGTGAGGGAGACAGTGCTCACGTTGCACTTGCCACATGCCAGACACTGTTCTGAGCCTTTTGCACATATTAACTCACAGAATCCTCTCCCAGCCGCATGAGGCAGTACTGTTATTATCCTCATTTTCCAGATGAGAGGATGCGGCACAGAAAGGTTAAGTAACTTGTCCAGGGGCTCAGCGGTCAAGACAGAATTGCCACCCAGACAGTGGGGCCGCAGCATTCATGCCGCTAACCACCAGGCGGTGCCGGTACATGGCCAACGCCAGCATCTTCAATGTGGTGTTGTACTGTCTGATGGTGGGAGAGGTCACACAAGCCTGCATGCGTGTAGCCAGAAGACACCAAAGGACAACTCTTGGAGGGCAGGGACTAGAGTGTGGGCATCCAGGTGGATTCCAGCTGGTGGGGAGCTCAGATGGTGCCCAGCAGGAAGTTTGGTGGTTGGTGCTTTAGAATGAAACAGTCCTGGCCAGGCACGGTGGCTCACGCCTGTAATCCTAACACTTTGGGAGGCTGAGGTGGAAGGATTGCTTGAGACCAGGAGTTGGAAAATAGCCTGGGAAACATAGTGAGACCTCGTCTCTACAAAATCAAAAAATTAGCTGGGCGTGGTGGTACGTGCCTGTAGTCCCAGCTACTTGACAGGCTGAGGTGGGAGGATTGCTTGAGCCCAGGAGGTCGAGGCTGCCGTGAGCTATGATCACGCCACTGCACTCCAGCTTGGGTGACAAAGCAAGACAAACAAAGGGAATTAGACAGACCTGGGTTTGGTCACGTCTGCCTTATACTGGCTGTGCCTTAGGCAAGTTACCTACCCTTTCAGAGCCTCTGAAGCCTCATCTGTTATAGGAATAATAAAAGAACATCCCTTCTAGGATTGCTGGGAGGATGAAGTGAGAGAATATATGCCTCATGGTGTTGGTGAAGGGAGTGATGCAGGAAGCCTGCACAGCCTCTGTATTCATATGTTTCTGTATCTCCAGACACTAAAGTGTTACACTCCAGAGAGAGTGGGGCATGGTCCTGGAAAGGCCTGATGCTCATAGGAGACTGGTCCCTGCACCACAAACAAGATTTTCACTTCTTGCCACATAAAGATAGGATATGGGGACCGTGGAGAAGAAGCAGGCAGAAACTTGCCAGCAGAGTGGCCGGCACACACAGCAGCATTTTGGAAAGACAGTGAAGCTTTATCTAGGTCAGGGACAGGATTGGATAGGTGGAGGAGGGTGGTGCCAGGGGTTGAAACTGCCAGGGTCTAGCCAGGAGAAGGAAGAGAGCAAACTGAGTGGAGGCACAGCCTTTCAGCCTTGGCACAGTGAGAGAGATGAAAGCAGGGGTGGCCGGGGTTGGGGCATCACAGAGAGCCCCAGGGGAGCGGTGAGTCGGGGATGACATGATGAAATCAACGGGGAGCATTCGTTCCCTGCCCTGGGAGCAGAGGCCCTTCTAGTGTGTCAGGGTCTGGGCGGAGGGCATCAGCCCCGGGCATGCATCGGAGCTTCCAGGCTGGGAAGACCTTGGCGATCATCTTGGCTGGAGTGAAGGCTCACACAGGGAGGGCCAGGACCACCTGTGGGCTGTGCACATGTGACCCTGATGAGGAAGTGCCCCAAACTCTGTGTGATGTTCTTTATTTCCAAATCAGGCCATGTTGGAGTCATCCCTGCTGCAGCATCGCTTGCATTCGCCTCCAGCCCATACGACAATGGGAGAGAAAGGGCCTGAGTTTCAGCCAGTAAATACCCTGGAATTGTGAGGTATAGCTCTAAGCGTGTGTTAGGTGACTGAACAGCTTCCGTACCGTCCATCCGAGCAGAATTGAGAGCCACTACTATAGCTGATCCTTCTCTGAGGCTCAGGTCCTAGCTTGAACCTTCCTAGTGCTTGTCCAGCTTCTCCTTGTATGTCCCAGCAGCAGGGAGCTCATTCCCTCCACTGGATGGGCAACTTACAAAAGGCAAACTCAGAGGTGTTCATCACAGCATTATTCATAATCAAAAACCAACTGCAAACACCCCGGGCTCAAATTTTAAAATGACAGCTGGGTGGATTTAAAAATTTAAAAATGTAGCTGGGTGGATCAGAAACTCAACAGTGAAGGCATTGGAGGAAGCTCGGAACTGTGGGAAGCAACTCAAAGCATTTAAACTTTGAGTTTTGATCTTGTATTCACATCTGTCCTTAATCTGGGTCCATTCACACAGCCTGGCTGATCCTGGAAGCGCTTAGGGCAGGAATGGGGTGCGCCGGTAGGAAAGACTGCCTGGGCGTCTAAATGAGTTCACTATGGGCCTTGATTGGTCTCAACAGGAGAGCAAATGGCTATTGAATCATGCGTGAAGAACAAGTGAGGCTCTGGAGAAGAAGCTACAATGTAACCCACCTCCCATTGAGGAGTTCTCATCCTTACTACAACGAGATCTACAACGACCGGAAGTATAAGTATGTGATGTGCCCTTGGATCAACTGCCACAGGTCTGAAGCTTAAAGGATGTTTGGAAAGACTCCTTCCCTTTTATTTTGGAATGAAAGATTGCTCCTGAAGTCTTACGTGGCAAAACCATTCTGATTATCTGCTCATGGAAAAGCAGTAGGGCACTCCTAAAAACCTTGGAAGGACTTCTCAGATGAAGAATTCATCAACAATTACTCTTTCCTACTGGATCCCCATTCTTCTGGAACTGGATGAAACCTGCGTGCTGTTGCGGCCTCATAGTTCGCTGCGGTGACCAAGGGAGGCGATCCAAGCACCATTAAGAAAGTAGAAGATTCAAGGAAAAGTGAAACAAGCTAAAAATAGTCTTTCCAAACCATTGGCTAAGAAGAAACTGCAAAGAAGTGGCATAGGAGTCGTGTTATGGGTGCTGAAGTCTCTCTCTTTTTCCCCGGTTTATCCAGGAGCTTAGGCTGTGGATAGAGTTTGTATAGGTAACTAGGTAACTTATCGTGGACCCAGATAAGGCTTTAGGATGCCTCAGTGCTTATGTCACGCCTTATGAGTTAGCTTTCCTTGCTAGGCCCCCTAGTCAGTCCACTAAATGGTAACTAATGGAGGTTTGATGAAGGTCTAAGTTTCTGAGATGGGAGAGCAACACAGTAGAGATGAAGTTTAAAGGTAATGTTATTATCCAAGAAATCATTTTTGGTCACCATTGGCACAGGCACTATTCCAATTAGTAGTTAACTTTTAGTTTTAGTAAATTTTCATGGGCATGACGATAAGAGATATTAGATAATATACCATATGTATTTATTTACCTAGTCTTTTCCTCTAGGAAAAGGGGATGCTTTGATAATTAAGGCCAGCAGCCCGATTAATTAGAAAGCTCACAGATTATATTTCTCCAAGAACCAACAACCGCCACCACAATGACAAAGACAAGGCCCTTTTAACTTTGTCTTCTAGTTTAGCGCTCCTTCATTTGGACATTTAGTAGATTCTCTTTGGCACAAGAATAAGCAGCAGATAGACAACTGTTGAAGGTTTCTCATTTCTGGTTGTTTTAATTTTTTGAACTCATGTTTGGGACCTGTATTAGTTTAAAAATAAGTTCCTGATTAATAACAGTGACTGAAAATGGCACTAAATAATAAATAAATAAATAAATAAATATGACAGGAAAAGGATTATGAGTAAGTTCTGGTAAATTCACCCAATAGAATCATCACCGGAGGTTGAAAATGATCATTGGGAAGCTTATGTAGCAACATTGAAAGGTTTTTCAAAGTGACACTGAGTTAATTTTACAATATGATTATAAATATATGATAAAATATGTTGATTTTAAAAACAAACACTAGTGGAGCACTTGCTTTGTTTTGGTCCCTGTAGTTAGTGTTATCACACATTATCTCACTTAGTCTCCCAACTGCCCAGTAGGTTAGTTGGTATTTGCCCCTATTACAGATGAGGAAACAGAGGGTCAGAGTGGTTCAGTGGCCTGCCTGAAGCCTTCCAGCCAGGACATCACCCAGGGCTTAAATTCAGACCTGTTGGTCCCTTTACCACATCATGCTGACATCGAGAATACAGAAGGGGGCTATAAGTAATTTTTTTTTTTCTTTCAGACTTCCTATTCTGTTGCCATTATTGGAAATTTCTAAAGAAAAGAAGCTTTGGGGGCTCATTTGAGGGTGTGACTCCCCAGGACCAGGGAGATGTTTATGTCCAACTCATAACATACTTCGCTCTCTTCTCCAGGATGATATGGAAGCTTACCGGACCCAGAACCACTTCCTCAACTCCGAGATCCACCAGGTCACGAAGATCTGGAGAAAGGTGGCTGAGAAGGAGAAGGCCCTCCTGACGAAGGTGTGGGGTGGGACCCTGTTCCTGCCATCTCCATCCCCAGCCCCTCTGCTGGTCCCCATGCTGCCCACCCCGTCTCACTCTCCTCATTTCCTGTCTGCTGCTCTCCCTCTGAACTGACCCCTTGTGAGCAGGGCCCATATCAGGTTCTTCTCCAGACCCCTGTGGTCTGGTGATTGAGTCATTTGTTCAGCGGCGTTCACTAGGTAGCTATGGGGTAGGGACATCAAGACCAATAAGGCTGGTACCTGCCCTCAAGGAGGGTGTAGACTAGTGAGGGAGTGTAACACAATCAAGATGCACTTGGGACCGGGTACGGTGACTCACGTCTGTAATCCCAGCACTTTGGGAGGCCGAGGCGAGCAGATCACGAGGTCAGGAGATCAAGACCATCCTGGCTAACACGGTAAAACCCCGTCTCTACTAAAAATACAAAAAAAAAAAAAAAAAAAAATTAGCCAGGCAAGGTGACGGGTGCCTGTAATCCCAGCTGCTCGGGAGGCTGAGGCAGGAGAATGGCGTGAACCCAGGAGGTGGAGCTTGCAGTGAGCCGAGATCGAGACACTGCACTCCAGCCTGGGTGACACAGCGAGACTCCGTCCCCACCACGCCCCCCAAAAAAAGATGCACTTGGGCTTGTGGGATTCTTGGGGGTCCAATTCAAAGGTACCTTCTGAATTGGGTTCTAAGGATGAGTTAATGTTACCCAGGCAAGCAGTGGAGAAGGACCTTCCAGAAAAAGAGACAGCATGGTAAAGATGTATGGTCTGAGAGGCAGGGGGCAGGGCTGGGGAGAGTGAGACATGAGGCTGGAGGTGAGGAGTTTGGAGTTTACTCCAAGGAAACTGGGGAGCTGAAGGATTCTGAGTGGAGAAGTCCTCAATCAGACTTCTGTTCCTGTTCCGAGAAGACTGCTGTGACTGCTCAGGAGGGTGGGCTTGAGGAGGTGAGCCTGGAAGTGGGGAGACTGTTTGGAATCAGCAGCAGAAATCCCTGAGAAGGGGCCAGGTGCAGTGGCTCGGGCCTGGAATCCCAGCACTTTGGGAGGCCGAGGCAGGTGGATCCTTGGGCCCAAGAGTTCAAGACCAGCCTGGGCAACATGGCAAAGCCCCGCCTCTACCAAAAATACAAAAATCAGCTGTGCATGGTGGTTCACACCTGTAATCCCAGCTACTTGGGAGGCTAAGGCACAAGAATCATTTGAACCCAGGAGGTAGAGGTTGCAGTGAGCCAAAATTGTGCCACTGCACTCCAGCTTGGGTGACAGAGCAAGACTCTCTTAGAAAAAAAAAAAGCAAGCAATCCCTGAAACAGGTGTTAATGGCGGGACTCAGGAAGCAGCCCAGGCGACAGAGGTGGGCACCAGGTGGGATAGGTAGAAGAACAGGCACAGAGGATGGCTTGGAGCTGGTGCCCAGCAAGTGTTTGGAGATGGCAACCCGGCAAGGGTGCAGCAGAATTGTTCCCTTGCTGCCACCCCAGGATGAGATAGGATTCGGGGTGGCCCAGAGGTCATGGCAGTGCTATGAGCAGATTTTCACTGTCCCCATCTCACAAAAATGGAAAACAAGGAACTTGCCTGACTTGCCTAGTACCACCCAGCTTGTATAAATGGAAACACAAAAGTTCAAGGCGAGGCGGGGTTGGAGGGGCAGTGTCCCAAGCAAGGGAAGAGGGTGCAGGAGGGCTGTGAAGTGGGAGGGATGTGTGTTGGAGGAACAGAAAGAGCCTAGGTGGCGGCAGCAGAGGGCAGGCACAAGGGCAGTGTCTGTCCCCTGGGAGCTGCTCAGTCATACCACCTGCAGAGCTTGCTCTGTGCCAGGCACCCTGGGAAGGGCTTTACACACATCGCTCATCTGATCCTCACCCAAATCCTGAGGCAGACTCTGTATGATCCTCATTTTATGGATGAAGAAGTTAAGGCACAGAAAGGTTAAGTAACTTGCCACAGGCCACATAGCTAGCAGTGACTGAACCAGGATGGGACCGTAACCTGTGTAAGAGCTTGTGCTGTCTCTGCACACCCCTCTCCTCTTTCTTCTGAACCAGCTCCAACCTGGGCCTGGTCCTCTCTTGCTTGCCTTGCTGAAAACCACTGGCCTCAGGGCCCATCTCCTTTCCCTTATACGAAGGTCTGGGAGTCGGGAGTGGGGCAGATGAGAGCTGGAAGGGCTGTGCTGCCTAAAGCTGTTCAGGCCTCAGGCTTCTGGGGCTGCCCAGGTCCCACCAGGTAGCCTGACCAGCCCTGACCACTGTTTGCAGTGTGCCTACCTCCAAGCCAGAAACTGCCAGGTGGAAAGCAAGTACCTGGCTGGGCTAAGAAGGCTGCAGGAGGCCCTGGGGGACGAAACCAGCGAGTGCTCAGAGCTGCTGAGGCACCTTGTCCAGGAGGCACTGCAGTGGGAAGCCGGGGAGGCCTCATCTGACAGCATCGAGCTGAGCCCCATCAGGTGAGCCTGGCGGCCCAGGCAGGGCTGGTCTATGTGAGCTGGCAGCTCTTCCCCAGTTTCCCTGCTGCCAGGTCCTGCCAACCATGTGCAAGTCCTGCACAGCATTACCTCCTCTGATCTTCACATGCATGAGCATGCTGCTGCAGCTGAGATGGTTCACACTCAGAGGAGGCAGCCCCCTGCCACGGCCCTACAGTACATTTGTGGCACAGGCTGCCTCCAGAGCCCCGTGCTTTCTGTTTCTCCAGGCTGCCTCCCAAATGTGGCTGCCTCCCAGATGTGCCTGTCTCCCAGATGTGCCTGTCAGGGAGGGGAGGAGGGGAGACAAGCAGGTCGTCTCCTCTGCACCAAGCCCTTGCTGCGCACAGTGGACATGGGCGGTTAAATACAACAGAAAGGAGAGTGGCTATGCTCGAAGGCCCCTGGAGGCTGAGTAGTCCAGTGGCAGAAGCTCGAGCTTTGGAGCCAGTCCTGGCTCTCTCGATGTGTGACAATTCCCTTTACCTTTCTGAGCCTTGTACTCGGCCTCCATAAGATGTGTGCAAAGAGCTGGACACAGTGGCTCACGCCTGTAATCCCAGCACTTTGGGAGGCTGAACTGGGTGGATTGCTTGAGGCCAGGAGTTTGAGACCAGCCTGGGCAATATATTGGAAGGGAGGAAGGGAAGGGAAGAAAGAAGGAAAAGAAGATATAAGATTTGGGCAAATACACCGGCTTTGCAGGATCATTAGGATTAAATGAGATTGTACAGGCAGGGCATAGAGTGGAGGTGAGTTGAATAAATGAAAAGCCATCTGGAATGGGTCCCCAGCTCTCCCACCTCTGCCTGTCATTGGTGCCATCTGTTCCCCGTCCATCCCTGGGCTTACTGGCTGTGGTAAGTGGGGTTCTGTATGCACAGTGCGGGACTCCTTGGGCCTAAGGCTGCATGGAGTAATAAGAGGGTCCTTTATATTTGCATAGAATTAGTAAATATCTCTTGAGCATTTACTGTGTAACCAGGCATTATCTAGGCCGCCAGCATCTTATAACAGAGGATCTCATTGGGTCTTCAGGTGGCAGAGCAGGGATTCCTATACCCGTTATACAGATTCGCAACCTGAGGTTGGGAGAACTGAAGTGACCTGCTGTGTGGTTAACCCTTAGTGAAGGCAGGGCAGGAACCTGGCCTGGGGGCCTCCCTGTCCCCACCACCCCTTAGCTAGGGAAGGGCTCTGCAAGGTGTTGCTAACATGGACTTCCACTGGCAGTGAGTATGATGAGTACGGCTTCCTGACGGTGCCCGACTATGAGGTTGAAGACCTGAAGCTGCTGGCCAAGATCCAGGCACTGGAGGTGCGCTCCCACCACCTGCTGGGCCTCGAGGCTGTGGATCGGCCGCTGCGGGAGCGCTGGGCTGCCCTGAGCGAGCTTGTGCCCTCAGCTGAGCTCAAGCAGCTACTGCGGGCAGGAGTGCCCCGTGAACACCGGCCTCGTGTCTGGAGGTGGCTGGTCCACCTCCGTGTCCAGCACCTGCACACTCCAGGCTGCTACCAGGAACTGCTGAGCCGGGGCCGGGCCCGCGAGCACCCTGCTGCCCGCCAGATTGAGCTGGACCTGAACCGGACCTTCCCCAACAACAAGCACTTCACCTGCCCCACCTCCAGCTTCCCCGACAAGCTCCGCCGGGTGCTTCTGGCCTTCTCCTGGCAGAACCCCGCCATCGGCTACTGCCAAGGCCTGAACAGGTGAGCCACCAAAGCCCAGTGAAGGTGTGACCTTTACCTTTGGGAGCACAGGTCCCCAACCCTCAGACCATGGACTGATAGCCATCTGTGGCCTGTTAACAGGGCCACACAGCAGGAGGTGAGCGGTGGGCGAGAGAGTATTACCACCCGAGCTCCGCCTCCTGTCAGATCAGTGGCAGCATGAGATTCTCACAGGAGCATGAACCCTATTGTGAACTCTGCATGTGAGGGATCTAGGTTACGTGTTCCTTATGAGAATCTAATGCCTGATGATCTGAGGTGGAGCAGTTTCAAAACCACCCCTCCCCCACCCCAGTCCATGGAAAAATTGTCTTTCACGAAACTGGCCCCTAGTGCCAAAAAGGTTGGGGACTGCTGTTTTAGAGCACTGCTCTCGCTCTCTCTTTGGAGCCTCCCAAGAACCTGGAGACATGAGCCCAGGTTCCCCAACACAGGCTGGTGAGAGGACATGTTTAAGACAGAGATGGGCCAGAGCTCAGAGCTCCAGGCCCCTTGTCCCTGCTCTCTCCTTTGATTTGTGCTTGGGAAGGTACGACTCACATGGCATCTCCAATCTTGGCTTGCTGGAATCTACAGGGTATGGCCCCACTCACGTGGCAGGACTTTCTGGGTCAGGAATCATTTGCTTTCAGTGAAACCCACGCAGAAGACCCTGGGAAAAGGGACTTTCTAAATGTTACAAGGGGGTTTCACAGAAGCCAGGAAAAGAAAACAGAGCTGAGGACCAGATGGTCATTGGAAGCCAAGGCAGCTGCTCTCTGCAGCAGGGCCACAGCCCTGCATAACCCCAGGGGGCAGCCTTCATGCCACAGTCCTGGGATGCCATCCCCTGAGCTCATATAGCACCAAGGTACCGCTCTGCTGCCCTCTGCGGCTGCATGGCCTCTGGCCTCTCTTCATTATGTGTGTCTGTTTCCTTCTCTCTTAGCAGACCAGCCTCTGTCCGTTCATTCTGTGGACATTTAGGGACCATCAAGGCTGTCAGAATGGAGACCTCAGCCCCTGAGTCTTGGGCCTTTCAGCGACTCTTCCCACCCCACCCCTTGTGTTCCAGGCCTAAACTCCCCAAAGAAAGAATCTGATTGGCCCAGTCAGGAATAATTTCCACTTCTGGTCCAATTGGTGGGGGATGGAGGGAGGGACTGGGGATAGGGGATGAGGTTACCTGGTTCACAGGGCTGTCTCCCCTCCAAGACTGTGAGGGACTGTCATCCCCCTACTCCAGCCCCAGCTATTTCAGTAGAAGCTGCATAGTTGCAGATATTTTCCCAAAGCAAGTTTTGACTCCATTTACTTTAAACACACGTATACCTAAGCAAAATTTACATAAGCCATACTGCTCTTTTTTCAGAATAGGTGGTGTGTGACATTTATTTAACACAGAATCAACATTCAGTGTCCTTACTCAAATTTGAGTGGTTTCCAAAGGTAGATATTTTTCATACTCTATTTCCAGCCTAAAATTGGGTGAAATTGAGCATGTATATGTACAATTCCTGAGAATTAAGAGTTAAACTCCAACAGTAATGCCTCTCAGTCAAAGCCTCCTTGGAAAATATGTTCAGATTTCATGCCACGCTAAATGCCTGCCACAAGTCAGGTCTGTAGAAATTTCATTCATTCAACAGTCTGACAAAAGTCCCTGTACTTCTCATTTGTTTGAACATGTTAAAATCCAGGAGAAATAAAACCTGCAAAGCCTCTTGTAAGAATAGCTGTGAAGGGAGCTGGAAACTATGAGATCAGAATGAATAATAATTTTTGCATTTCACACAAAGGCCAGGTAGGAAGTAATGCATAATGGGAGCCTCTTGGATGCCAGGTGTTTAACACCTGATGGCGTTTAATCCTCACAGAAACCTTCACTGGTGCCATGCCCAGATGAAACATGAGAGGGTCTGAGAGGCTGAGGAACCCGCCCATTGCCTCACCACAAATGCTAGCCCAGCCACCTGCTTACCCTGGGCCCTGGCTGCCCCCAGCCCGCAAACCCAGTCCTTTCTACAACCTGCCCTCTCTCCAAATAGCAGTAGTCAGAGGCTGTGCTGAGGCCCCACAGAAACCTTTCTCTTCTGTAGATGTAACCTTCTTGAGACCTGCTTTTGAAGTTCAACCTGTGCTGAACGGGCAGAGAAAAATCCTATAGCAGGAGGGGCACTTGAGATAAGCCTCATAGAAGGCGAGAACCTTCTCCCTGTGTAGAAGGAGGCAGCACACAGGCCACAGAGGGGTGCAGAAGGGACAACTGAGACCAAGAGAGGCAGAAGGTCCCCAGACGGATTTTCTAAAATATCTTTCTCTGAATGGTATTTTTACTTAAATTTGATATGCAAGTGCAGATAATTGGTGTTCATGTAAACATAATAGGCCAGGCGCAGTGGCTCATGCCTGTAATCCCAGAACTTTGGGAGGCTGAGGTGGGCGGATCATGAGGTCAAAAGATTGAGACCATTCTGGCCAACATGGTGAAACCTCGTCTCTACTAAAAATAGAACAAATAGCTGGGCGTGGTGGCGGGTGCCTGTAGTCCCAGCTACTCAGGAGGCTGAGGCAGGGGAATCACTTGAACCAGGGAGGCAGAGGTTGCAGTGAGCTGAGATCGCACCACTGCACTCCAGCCTGGCGATAGAGCAAGACTCCATTTCATAATAGAAAGCCTGTTCAAATGTGGCATGTGCGATGTATTCGTTTGAAGGCTCTAAGCCCAAGCCTGTAGGTCCCTGACACATGTCTTCTTTGCCATCTAGTGGTAGCCGTTAGAACTGCATGTGTGGGCCGGGCGCTGTGGCTCACGCCTCTAATTCTAGCACTTTGAGAGGCTGAGGTGGGTGGATCCCTTGAGCCCAGGAGTTTGAGACAGCCTGGGCCACATGGCAAAGCCCTGTAAAAAAAAAAAAAACCTAGCCAGGCGTGGTGGCACATACCTGTAGTTCTAGCTACTTGGGAGGCTGAGGTGGTAAGGAGGCAGAGGTTGCAGTGAGCCATGATCATGCAGCTGGACTCCAGCCTGGGCGACAGAGTGAGTCTCCATCTCAAAAAAAGAAAGGAAAAGAAAAAGAACTGCATGTTTGATGTCTCAAGATGACAGACCCTGCCTCTAAGGCAACAAATCCAGCTTGTTTAGATAGTGATGGAGACCACCTTGATGAGCTAATGCTAATTTAGAGCAAATGTTTTAAACCCATTTCCCTGTGATAATAAGTACAGTGCTTTAAAAGTAGTTTGTTTTTCCCCCATCAACACACTCCTTTCTTTGCAAGCCTACCTGGGCCCTGAATGCCCTTAGGTTCGAATTCAGCCATACCCCTGAGCAGTTAGTAAATCCTAGCCACCAGCCTCAGATAACTGACTTTTTAGCATGTGCTGAAGTCTAAAGCAATGCTGGCAGCTAACCCCTAGACTGAGGCCATCCTGAGGCTCAGGGGGAACAGGGTGGGATAGAGTGGAGAGAGCACTGGGCTAGACTTTGGGAGCCCTGGGTTCTATTTCCACTCTGCCGCCAACTGACTGTATAATGTTAAGCAGGTAACTTCTGCTTTCTGGGTCTTGGTTTTTCAACCACTGCAATAAGGAGTTTGTCTAGACCAGAAACGACCAGTAGGAAGCAGCTGCCTGGAGCCTTGTTTCTGAGGAGAGTTTCTGAGGCAGCCTTCAGACTCAGTGGGAAAGAGTACTGTGATCAATTACTTATGTCTACCATGGGCTTAGGCAAAGGGAATGCTGCCATGATCAGTTAGTTATGTCTGCCCTGGGCACAGACAAAGAGAATAGAGGCCAGTGTATGCCACATTTGCTATCCTTGAACTCAGTGACCTGTGAAGGTCACTCCAGACCAGCTCTGAGAGAACAGAGCCTCCTATTTCCCAGGAGACCTGTGAATGTTCTCTTCATCCACTCAGCTTCAACTCAGGAAGGTTTTGTACAAATATTTGAACCATAGTTGGGAGAAATTCCTTCCCACTCTACTGGGGAAAGAGAAGGGATATTTCTTTTTTCTTTTGAGATTCAACCATGTTTCTAAGAGTTGTGAGCCTTAAAAGAAGGTGGAGGTCATGATCTAATCTAGAGAGAACCCAAAGAAGCATGAGTATATGGATGATGGAATGTGTTCCTTAAATGCTCGTTATGACCATAGAGTCAGAGACTTTCTAAAGCAACATCTCCCCAGGGTCCTCTGAGGAACATTCGTTCTACTCAGCCCCCATGGGTGCAATGGACAACAGGGGTTCTGTGGACCCCCCGGGTGACGCTGGGTTAGAATCAGCCACACAGGATTTTGTTACCACAGGACTTCTCAGAGGCTTTACTAAGACTGTGTGCATCATAAGCCTCTCAGGAGCTAGAATGTGCAGCATTCCCCAGATATCTTTGAATATAGAACCTTGTGTTCACCTTGCATCTTGGGAGACCAGTAGTCCCTGGAAAGACATTTTTTGGAAAATGTCTTCTTGGACTGGCCCGGGATGGGAGCTGCCAGGGAAGATGGGAGAAGTAGAGAAAACAGTGCTTATCCCAGGAGGACTTCCCTGCTCAGCCTTGTGGGTTTTTGTTTGTTTCTTACCCATGATTTCATTAGAGCCTTATGCTAACTTGGTGGGCAGGGGAAATAAAGGAGAAAAAAAGTTATGTGCATTGAGCACCTGGTAAATGCCAGGCAGTGAGCGAGGCACGGTAGGTCTGTCTCAAGACGCCTCATGGCCCTGGGGGGATAGATATTGTTAATCTCGCTAACAATAAATATCTAATCTCAGATCATGAAACCAAGGTCCAGAGGTTAGCGTGCTTGCCGAGGTCTCAAAGCCTGTGAACATTAAGGTGCGGATAGCTCACATATATAAGGAGCTCACTGTGTGGCAGGCACCGTGTGGGGGCACTGAATGAGCTCTGTTCATCCTCAAAACAGTCCTGTGAATATTATGAGACTGAGGCTTAGAAGGGTTCTGTAACTTGTCCCAGGTCACCCAGGAAGCCGCAAGATCAGGATTTACCCAAGCAGCCTGACTCCAGAGCCCCTGCTCTGAAGCGATCCCCATTGCTCTGGAAAACGCCAGTCATCCTCCCCCGAACTCAGGTGCCAGGAGCACCAATCTGGTTAGGGAGTGAGGTTGCACTGGTGCTCACATGGAAGGACTTTCCCCCTGGAACCCAGGAAGCCACCTCTGCCACGTGCTGCCTGGCAGGGCCACGACTTCTGTAATCAATCCAGGCCTCCTTTCCTACCACTCCAGGCTGGCGGCCATCGCTCTGCTGGTCCTAGAGGAAGAGGAGAGTGCCTTCTGGTGCCTGGTGGCCATTGTGGAGACCATCATGCCCACTGATTACTACTCCAACACACTGACGGCATCCCAGGTGAGTGGGGCAGGAAGGGGACTTGGCAGCCATGCAGGGCAGTGCCCCAGAGCTGTTCCTAGAAGCCTGTAGCTCTCAGGAAAGTTGGGAATCTGTCAGGCTTCCTTTTCTCCCTCTGCACTGTGGGAGTGCATTTGGCTGCATGGAAGAGAAGCCCAACCTAACAACAGCTTCAATGGCGGATTATTTTTCTCAGATAGTGAATGACCAGGCAGAACCACAGGGTTCAGGCTCCTAGCTCCCTGCTCTGCCATCTTGGTATGTGGCCTTCATCCTCACACCCATCACCTCCTGGTCACAAAATGGCTGCATTGCCTCCAGCACTGTGGCCATGGCCTAGGCCAGGAGAAGCAGAAGGTGAACACCAGGAGCTGGCTCCCTGACCCAGCAACTTCTACTTGCAGTTTACTGGTCAGAACTATTTCATGGCTGTCCTAGTTGCAAGGCAGGCTAGGAAATGTACGTATTTAATTTTTACATCTTAACATCTCTGAAATTGATGTGTGTTCTATGACCCTTTTATTCATATTTTATTATGAAAAATTTCCCACATTCAAAACAATAGAGGGAATAGTATAATTAACCTCCATATGTCCATCACCTGGCTTCAGTTATCAACCCAGGGAGCCAGTGTTATTTCTTCTGAACTCCCATCCGCTCCTCCTGCTTTATCTCAAAGTAAATTTCTGGCATTGTATCAGTTCATCCATAAATCCTTCAGTAGGTCAATGGCATCTCAGACTCAGGGAGTTACCTTAGGTTTTGAACTGGACACTTGGCCTCCGTAGATGACCCAAGGTTCTGGGTGAGGGAGGATGGGAGCTACTGGCTATTTGTCACAGCTGACGCTAATGTCTGGAAGAGGACGTAAATGAGGGGAGAGGACTGAGCAACCAGCAGTTCCAGGAAGGAAGAGCAAGGGGAAACTAAAACGGGGTCATCACAGAGGGAGAAGGAAAACCACGAAAGAACCATGTCTTGGAGCCAGGGAAGGAGCCAGTGCTGAAAGTGGTTAACCCACCCAGTGAAACAAGGACAGAGGCATGACAGTGGCCACAAGGAGAGGTCACTGGCCACTGTCGCCAGGAGCACCCTGCTTTGAGAAGATTCCTTGGTGTCTGGCGAGGCAGGACATTATGCCTTCCCACACACACACCTGTCCCTGGACCAGACATCCGCCTAGCATCTTAGGTGTCAGGCACAAATTGGGTATAGAGAAGGGGCTGTGGATGTCAGCTGATATAAGCCTAAAGACAAAGTTTCCATTTTGCCAAGGCCTGTGGGCATGAGACCAGTGTCTCTGAACTGCCAGGAGGATCAGCTGGCCCCTGAGTTCCTGCTTGGCTCAAGGGATTCAGATGGGTGAGGTAGCTGAGAACGTGCCAACCCACACGGCTCCACTGCAGAGCCCAGTGCCCTGGTCCAGAGGACTCTGGCCTATGTCAGGAGCAGTGGAGTGATATGATGCTGTATCTGACTCCCAGCTAGATTGGGCTCTGGCTCCCTGAGGAGCAGGAAAGAACCTGCCCAGAGCAGCTTCAGGACTGTGTGTGGACTGACTGGGTAGGAAGGCTGGGCAGGGAGGGAGGCAGCCTTATCCTAGGGCTGCGGATGACAGGCTCTCTCGCTGGCTTCCAGGTGGACCAGCGGGTGCTCCAGGACCTGCTCTCGGAGAAGCTGCCCAGGCTGATGGCCCACCTGGGGCAGCACCACGTGGATCTCTCCCTCATCACCTTCAACTGGTTCCTCGTGGTCTTTGCAGACAGTCTCATTAGCAACATCCTCCTTCGGGTCTGGGATGCCTTCCTGTACGAAGGGACCAAGGTAGGGTGCTGCCAGGGGATGGCGCCCCTGAGCAAGTTCCTTCACCCATCTGGGTCTTAACTCTGCCCCTGGAGAATGGGAAGACAATGCTTACTTGTCAGGGCTGTTGAGAACGTCTCCTGAGAGCATGGCTTTGTGAACTGTAAAGTGCTTTGCATGTATGAGAAGAAGTAGTGGTTCTGCCTCTGAAGATATATCCTAAAGTTGGGGGATTTCCTTTCCGTGGAGAGGAGGTGTGAGCATGATCAGAGAGACACATCCCTATGCTGTCCTTGCCCCCCAGTCACCTGGGGCCTCCTTTTCTTCCTCCTGTTTGGACTAAGCCTTGGATTAAGAGACCGGAGCTCAGGTCTGGACCCAGCTCTGTCCTGACCTTGCCCGGAGACCCTGGGCAGGTCCCCCAACTCAGCCCTAGTTTACACCTCAGTTTACAAAGCACCCAGAGATTTTTTTTTTTTTTTTTTTTTTTTTGAGAAGGAGCCTTGCTCTGTCGCCTAGGCTGTAGTGCAGTGGCGTGATCTCCACTCACTGCAACTTCCGCCTCCCAGGTTCAAGCAGTTCTCCTGCCTCAACCTCCGGAGTACCTGGGATTATAGGCATACGCCACCAATCCTGGCTAATTTTTGTATTTTTAGTAGAGACAGGGTTTCATCATGTTGGCCAGGCTGCTCTCGAACTCCTGACCTCAGGTGATCTGCCCGACTTGGCCTCCCAAAGTGCTGGGATTACTGGCGTGAACCACCGCGTCTGGCCTGTTGTTTTGTTTGGTTCCTGCCAAAGCTCCACGTAAAGATACAGATTAACTCCATGAGATTCCACAGGGGCATGCCTCACCCACAGTCATGGGACAAGACAGGCTAGAGCCAGGACTCTGTCCAAATCCCCAGATTTCAAGCTGTGCGCCCCTGGGGTATTCAGTCTCCCCCAGCCCTCTGGAGCCCTCCCCCGCGCATTGTGCCTCCAGGCCTCAACTCTGCAGCCAGTCCAGGGTCTTCCATACTGCCTGGGTCTATCAGGTTCCCTCCCTCCAGGGATGACCTGCCTGGCCTCCCATGCCCCACCTAAGCCCCCACTCTACCCCCAGGTGGTGTTTCGCTATGCCTTGGCCATTTTCAAATACAATGAGAAGGAGATCTTGAGGCTACACAATGGCCTAGAAATCTACCAGTACCTGCGCTTCTTCACCAAGACCATCTCCAACAGCCGGTGAGGACCCCCCACCCCCCTGCCACTCCCACCACTTACCTACCCCCAGGACACATAGCAGAAGGGAGGCTGATGTTTGCAAGTAGAGATTGGTAAGTGATGCTGATGCTCCTATTAATAGCTTAGAAATCTTCGGGGAAGTCTGACTGTCTGAGTGATCTGTCTGCCCCCTTAATATATGGCATTTGAGGCCTCCATGGAGTTTCATTTTTTGCCCACCTTTCCCTACCCTGAACATCCACGGCCGGTGTTCCTGGAAAACAGAATTATACGAGTTCCTAGGACAACCCCACCTCCAGGCTTTTGCCCTTGCAGTTTCTTCTACTTAGAATGCCTCCTTGCCACTTCCACCACTACTATCTTCTTTGCCTGATCACCTTTTATTCATTCTTTAAAACTCAGCTCACATGTCACCTCCTCCAAGAAGCCCTCCATGACCAGCCCTTCCCTGCTGGGTTAGGTGTCTTTCTTCTGATCTTCCTCCTGCCTCAGTACATATCTCTGTGAGTGGAAATCATCTTATTCATTGTTTCCTCCTGAGGGCAGGGACCAGGGCTCAGCCACAAGGGCAGAAGGAATGCGGGGATGTCTGTCTGGGAGAGCCTGGTAAATGCCAGCCAGGTGGGTAAACACCAGCCAGGTGGGGTGACGTGCTCTGGGCTGATTGTGCCCTCCTCCCAGGAAGCTGATGAACATCGCCTTCAACGACATGAACCCCTTCCGCATGAAACAGCTGCAGCAGCTGCGCATGGTCCACCGGGAGCGACTGGAGGCTGAGCTGCGGGAGCTGGAGCAGCTTAAGGCCGAGTACATGGAGAGGCGGACATCCCAGCGCAGAGCCGTGTCTGAGGGCTGCGCCAGCGAGGACGAGGTGGAGGGGGAGGCCTGACTTGGCCACCTCCCCTCCCCAAAGCCTTCCTCACCCGTGGAGGTTGGGCACGGACCAGTGGCCCAGCCCTGGGTGTCCCATCACCATGTGACCCTGGACATGTCCCTTCCCCTCTCTGGCCCTCAGTTTTCCCACCAGCACATTGTGTGCTGCAAAGCCATTGGTTGGGCTACTTCTTCATAGGCATGCACTTACCAGGGGTGCCACCCTTTTGTCACCTCTTCCACGAGCACTTTGGCATGTAAACAAGCAAGAACACTGCCTCTATAGGGTAACCTGGAACATTCTCTAGGTTATATCAATATGAAACAATGTAAATGGTGGAAATCATTCATAAGCTTTGGGACTTAAACAGTTCTCAGTTACCAATTGTTCCTGGATGGGCCCACGGTGCCAGGGTGTGCCACCACCAGCCTTCCAGCCTAGGGCATCTCTGGCTGCTATTTCTGTGAGCATCTGTAGGGCCAGGCCCTGCCTGCTTGCCTGAGATGTTAGGGTTTTGTCTTTCTGGGTAGCAGCTTCTTTTCAGTGCTGCCTGGGTCTGCATCCAGGATGCTCTCCGTGTACTGAAGCCTGTTTCCTCTTTTCTGCTCACAGTCCATTTTGGGGGGATCCCAGGGAAACCCCCTGTGCTGCACCACCAGGAACTTGATGTGGGGGTTGGGCAGAGAGCCCTGGGTCAAGTGCCCCACTTGTGACCTCCCACTGCCCACTTCACAGGCTGGGGCATGGAGGGTTACCTCTCCTCTGAAAAATGGGTGGTTGGGAGGGTAGGAGAAGGTGGCAAGTGGAGACTGCTGCAGCGCAAGCCAGGGCTGGCTCGTCACAGCACCCACTGTGTCCCCAGTGCAGGGTCAGGCTCCTCCAGGTCCCTCCTCAGCAAATAGAGGCTTCAGTCTGTCCCCACCTGAGGCAGGGGGTCAAGGCCATACCAGTGACTTTGGCAACTCATTTCTCAGCAAAACCTCTGTCTGTGCTGGCCTGGCCTTGAGTTGGCTGTGTTTGGTATGAAGGACTGTGTGTGGGGGGTTCTCACAAGGAAGCCTCCTCTCTGGAAAACCACCCAGGATTAGGGGACGCTGCCCTGGGACCTCCTGGCTCTGATCTGAGGCTCCCATCTGGGCTGGGGAGGAAGCTTTCCCCATCACTGGGGACCATGGACAGGCCCCGTGGTGGCCCTGGCTGGTCCCTAGCCCCACTGTCACCCACAGGTGTGAATTTGAGGGGTGGTGCACCAGGATCCCAGTTCCCTACACTGCACCGCCTGTGCAGCCTCGGGGAGGAGACGCTCAGGGTTCCTCTCCTCCCTGTCCACGTGGGCTCCTGGCTGGCCCGAGGGCCCGCTTTTCTGTGAATACCCTGCACTGTGGCTTGACTGCCTTTCTCATTCTTGCTCAACTTCTTTTATCTGCTGAGGCCCTTTCACCACCAAACTGTTGATGAAGTGTGCTGGTGGCTTGAGGGCGGCCGAGGGGCCCAGCTGCACCCTGCAGAGGCTGGATACTGTGCCCCTAGGTTGGTCGTCGGGATGATGAGAGGTCCAGCCCCATGAGGCTCCTAGGAGGGCTAAAGCAGGTAAACTGGTGCAGAGCCTGGAGCCTGGCACAGAGGAAAGTGCCACCGACAGGAACGAGCAGCCCAATTTTTTTTTTTTTTTTTGAGACGGAGCCTCCCTCTGCCACCAGGCTGGAGTGCAGTGGTGCAATCTCAGCTCACTGCAACCTCCGCCTCCATGGTTCAAGCAATTCTCCTGCCTCAGCCTCCCGAGTAGCTGGGATTACAGGCATGCGCCCCCACGCGCAGCTAATTTTTGTATTTTTAGTAGAGACAGGGTTTTACCGTGTTAGCCAAGATGGTCTCAATTTCCTGACCTCGTGATCTTCCCACCTCAGCCTCCCCAAGTGCAGGGATTACAAGCATGAGTCACCACGGGCCGGGGCTAAGCAGCCTCTTATGAAGGAAACACCACCTGTGGGGCCCTGAGGCCTGCAAAAGCCCCAGCTGCTGGGGAGCTCTGGCCCAGGGGGTCCCTCTGCCTTTAGCCTTGGAATTCACATTCCCTCTTCAGCAACAGCAATCAAAAAAGAATCAGACAATGGGCACAGGGGCTATTGGATAAATGGCAGCCCACCTCTACCTTTTTCCCTCCCCTTCCCTGCCCCTCCTCCGCCTCTTCCTTCCCTCTTTCCTTCCCCCTCCTTCCTCCCCTTCCTTCCCCCTCCTTCCTCCCTCATCCCCCTTTTCCTCCTTCCCCATTCTCCTCTCCTTCCCTTCTTCCTCCTTTCTCCCCTCTTCCCCCCTTTTCTTCTTCCCTCTCTTCCTCCTCTCCGCTTCTCTTCCTCTCTCCTCCATCTCCCCACATCGCCCCAACCCCAGGCAGAGGAGAAGCTCTGCTCAGAGCTGGGTGCTATGCTCTTTCCCTGCCCTCCTGGGGAGAGGGGTGGGTGGTACTTTGCATTTGACCCAACACTATGGAACCTCTGGCTCCTACCTGGCTGCACCTTAGAATCACCTGAGTAGCGATCACCGTGGCTCACGCTTGTAATCCCAGCACTTTGTGAGGCCAAGGCACGTGGATCACTTGAGGCCAGGAGTTCAAGCCCAGCCTAGCCAACATGGTGAAACCCTGTCTCTACTAAAAATATAAAAAATTAGCCGGGCGTGGTGGTGGGCACCTGTAATCCCAGCTAGTTGGGAGGCTGAGGCAGGAGAATGCTTGAACCTGGGAGGCGGCGGTTGTGGTGAGCTGAGATCGTGCCATTGCACTCCAGCTTGGGCAACAGGATTGAAACTCCGTCACACACACACACACACACACACACACACACACACACACACAAATCACCTGAGTAGCTTTTTTAAAAATTAGGGGGGGGGGGGGGGGGGGGGGGGGGGGGGGGGGAAAAAATGTTGGTGCTTAGGTCCTATGCCTGGAGCCTGTGGGGGGCCCAGGCATGCGTCATACACAGAAAGGGTTGGGACAGCAGGACATTGAGGACTAACTGCCCCCTCAGGCCTGACAGAGAGCTGCGGATTGAGAACTGGCCTGTCGCTACAGCATCAACTCACCCCAGCCAAGCCTCAGGTTACGCAAATGATTACAGGGCCTCAGAGACGTTAGCTAACCTATCCAAAGTGACACAGCCACCGGTGGACTGTGCTCCAGCCTAGAGCCTCTGTACTGCAAAGCCAGGGAGAGACTCCCCTTGCTTCCACCCCACCTCTGGAACCTAGACACCTTCCCCAAAGACTAACAGGGAAGGGGCATCTTGGACCTGTGGCTCCCTGGGTTATACCCTCAGAAGACAGTCTATGCCAAGGAAACACGATAGAGGAAGAACTTCCTCAATGGTTCCTCAAGCTGGATTGTAGCACTATTTCTCCCCTTCATCAAGACAACAAGGAAACTGAATACCCACATGGCAGGGAGGCTGAGCAGAGACCAGTTGGGCCCACTTAGAGCATACTGTGCCTGCGCTACGCCCTGGGGACGACCTACCCCGCCCTTCCTGCTCTTTCTGGAGGGTGTTTGGGGCCCATCCTGTCTCAGGTTCCTGGCCGCACCACAGCTGTCATCCCCCTGTCCCCCAGGGCTGCTGCCTTCCAGGGCTGGAGGATCTTGATCCCTCTCAGCCCCACCTTCCCACCCTAGGGACAGGACCTCAAAGCTCAAAGCCCCAAAATGCCTTCTATCCCCAGGCCTTAGGCTCCAGCAACTGTGGGCTGACTCTGCTCTATAGGAGAGGAAAAGGCGAGAGCCCAGGGAACCTCCTGGGGAACATCCTAAGAATAAAGGGAACTGGTCAAAGGAGGTGAAAGGCCCCCTCCCAACTATCCCCCAACAGAAGAGGTACATCACTCACTTCCAGAGATTGCCTGGTCAGGCTGCTATCCTCACAAACACAGAGCAACCCAGCCCCCAGGCACTGTCTCCTCATTCTTTCCAACCCCACTCCCTCAATGGACATGGGCCATATCATAAGAAAAGTTCCACGTGGGGCATAAGATAAGAACTTGTCCCCCACTCCCCACGCACACACACGTTGTTCGGTCCTGCACAAGATGTTTAACCTACACATGGAAGATTAACAAAGCCGGCCGTTGGGATCGTGGCTCTGCCTGTAATCCACAGCAACTGTGGAGGCTAAGCAGGCAGACACGAGGTCAGGAGATCGGACCGATCCCTGGCTAACACACAGTGAAACCCCGTCCTACCCAAAAATAGCAAAAAATTAGGCTTGGGCGTGGTGGACGGGCACCTGTAGTCGCGCAGCTTAACTCAGCGAGTCTGAGCAAGGAGAACATGGCGTGAACCAGTAGCAGAGGCCAGCGAGCGGAGCTTGCAGTGCGAGCTGAGATCATGCCACTGGGCTCCTCCACGGCGATGGGCCAACAGAGTAGACTGCCGTCTCCAAAAAAAAAAAAAAAGCCAGCCATGTGGGTGCACTGGGAAGGAGGAAGAGGGAGGTTTCCTGGCCCACACTAAGGCCTAATAGAAGGTGCCAGCAGATGGGCCCAACTTTGGAACCAGACGTGCTATGTGGTTTTCTAGCTAGGGGATCCTGGGTAGGTCATGCCCACTGTAGCCTCAGTTTCCCCATGTGTGCAATCCTGCATCTCGGCTCGCTGCAACCTCCACCTCCCAGGTTCAAGTGATTCTCCTGCCTCAGCCTCCCAAGTAGCTGGAAATACAGGCGCATGCCACCACACCCGGCTAATTTTTGTATTTTTACTAGAGATAGGTTTTCACCATGGTGGCCGGGCTGGTCTTGAACTCCTGATCTCAAGCAATCCACCTGCCTTGGCCTCCCAAAGTGCTGTGATTACAGGCATGAGCCACCGTGCCCAGCCATCCATATGCTTCTTTGAAAGTTTAGATACCCAACTCTTGCATGCTAACACCGGAAGCATGCGTTCAGTCTGCCTGCTGGGCAGTCCAACTCCAGAAGGCCTGAATCAGAGCTGTAGGCTGAGGGTTTTCAGGACCATACTGTACACTGGGCTTTGGGTAGTAGGCAGGGAGCCCGTCCATCTCTGGGCAGGGGAGTGGTGCAGTGGACTATGAAAGCTGAGTCACATTCTAAGGAGAGAATCAAGAGCTCCCCAAGTACCTTGCCACTCCAAACCTCAATTTTCTTATCTGTAAAATGGAGGTAATAATAGTGGCTAAATAAAGGGGTTGGTAGGCTTAGAAGACATGATACAGATATGTAAAGTAGTAATAGTGTACTGTTATCCACTCCACAGCTATATATTGAGTGCCTACTATGTGCCACGGAGCAGTTCAAGGCCCTCAAGATAACGGTCTTTACTGAACAAAACCAAGAGCTCTTCGGTGACGTGGTGTGGTAGAGTGGCTGTTAGCTTAGCAGCCCTGGGAGCCATACTGCCTGGGGTTGCATGACTAGCCGTGTGATCTTAACCTAGGTACTTAACCTCTGTGTGCCGCAGCTTTCTTTTGTGTCAAATAGGTGAGTAATGGTATCAACCTCATAGGCCTGTGTGACAGTGAATGGAGGTAATGCACAGAAGGCGCTTAGAACAGTGCGTGGCTCAGTAGTGTTCGGTGGGGGTGGTACCCAAAGGTAGGGCCTCCCCATTGTCTAGTGTCCTCAGGGCTCCCCAGCCCGCGAAGCTGGGCAAGCAGCGCCCCCGCTGGTCCCGAGAGAAGGAAGGGCGTCCTCCTCTGCTCCCAGCGGCGCTCCCGGCTCCTCTCCTCCCTGCGGACTGGGAAGCCTCCCCGGTCGGGCTCTGCGCGCCCACTGTACCTGTCCGGGATTGTCACATCCAGGGCTCAAACAGCCTTAAGAGGCCGACGCGGTTATTGTCTCCATTTCACCACAGGGGAAACTGAGGCTCCCGGAGGTCAGGTTCCTCATCCCACACCACGTAGAGAGGGCACGGCGGGACGTGGGGCCGGCGGCTCTGCTTGTCCCCAACCTCCGCCTGGTGGCCAGCAGCCCGCCCCAATCACTGCGACGTGTGCGCGCCTGTTCCCAGCACGTGTGCGCGCCCCGAGACCCGCCCCGGGAAGCCAGGAGCGCGGTTGGGGTCGTGGGGGCGGAAAAGGGTGGCCAGGGCGGACCCGCGGGGCGGGCGNCGGCGGCGGCTCTGGGCGCCGGGAGTCGGCTGGCGGCGAGGAGCGCGGAGCCGGAGCTGGACGCCGCCGCCGCCACCGCCACCACCACCTGCGCGGCCGTCATCAAGGTAGGGCGGCCCCGCGCCGCCGGCCGTGCCTTCCTGGTCTGCTTTATGGGGGCTTCGGGCGGGACGTGCGCGCTGAGCCCCCCGCGGCTGCAGCTCTCGGAGAGGGAGGGATGCGGGGCTCGGCGCGCGGGGGACCTGGCTTTCAGCCCCTTTGCGTGACCTTGCACAAAGCACTGCTCCTCTTCAGGCCTCAGTTTCCCCGTCAGGATAGCGGGCTCATTGGTGGCCCCCTTCTCGCGGGGTTGTTGGGAGGGGCCGCCCCGAGGTCCGGGCTCCCGACGGCTCGCTGCCCGCATGAGTACTGTCTGCACCGCCCACCCCTCCGGCCCGCGGTGAGGGAAGCTCACTCTGGGCGCGGCCAGCCGGTCCCGACAGGCCCCTGCTGTGGCCCGGGTGCTCCATGGGACTCTTGTCGGGACCCTCCCCCTCTTGGCTGCGTTACCTGCTGGGCCTCAGCTTCCTGGTACAGGAAACGGTGGGGTGGGGGGCATCCCCGGGTCCCCGCCAAGCCGGCCTGGGCGTGCAGGTGGGGCATCAGCCGGCCTGCCAAGAGGGTTTACTCGTCTGGGGCTGGAGGAGCCCTAGGTTGGAGGTGGCTGGACTCCTGGCGGCACGACGGCGTGGACCAGCCCCATGTAGGCACCTCGATTTACAGAGTGGTACAGGGCAGCTCCTTCCCCTTCCCCACCCGGGCCAGGTGCTGGTGCTTAGCTCTGTGTCCCAGAGCTAGTGTGTGATAAGGTGTGACACACACTAGCTGGTGTGACAAGGGTTGACTGGCGGCCACGCCTGGACCTCAGAGGGATAACAGTGCCAAGGGGCTGGGTCTGCGTGGCATTAAGGGATGGGACAGAGCACAGGTCTGAGGGACTGTGGTCCAGGCTCCCTAGGTAAAGAAGACCTATGGCATCTGGCCCAGCCCCTCTGTAAGATCCCCTCTGGAAGGTCTTGCTGCCCCCTTGTACACTCCTTGTGATGGGGATCTCATTAGTTGTAAACCAGGCTGGAATCTGCTACCCAGTCACTTCCTCTCCTGCTGGTCCTGCTCTGAACACACAAACAACCTCTGACCCTTCCTCCCTCACCCTGGAGCAGTGATCAGGTCCCTTAAGTGTGCTCACCTCCAGCCCCAGCAGTTTCTCCCATCAAAGCCCAGGGAGCCAAGGCAAGAAGAGGGAGCTGAGGTGTCTGCCCCGAAGCAGACTGTGGGACCTCTGCTTTCCTGGGGCTTGTTCAGAACCCACGTGTGTGTCAGAACTGGAATGTGTCTCCCCAGCTTCCTGCCCCTTCTGGGGACCTTCTGAGAGGTCTGGAGTGAGGAAAGCTGGAGCCCCTCTGCAGGCCTTTCCTGCCCCATGTGGCCTCCTCTCCACCTCCCTGATGCCTGCCCTGTTTGAGGGAGCGGTTTCTAAGAATCACTTCTCAGCCTTCTGGACTTTCTTATCTCCTTCATGACCTGCCCCGCACCCAGGGACTTTCTTACAGCCAAAAGAGGACAGGAGGCCCCTGGACAGGTAGTGAGCTCTTTGTCATCACAGGTATTCAAGCAGAACCTGGGGTGAGCTACCTGGGACTGAAAGTTTGTGGAATTCTAGGGCTGAAGTAGTGCCTATGACCTTGCCCTGCGGCCATGGTGGAGCTGCACAGGACTGGGAGCTGGACCACAAATGAGTGTTATTATCCCCTCGTAAAAGCAGGCAAAGTATATGTGCTGGCCTATGAGCCCAGCTCCGAGGCACAGGCTTAAGTGCTACTTGGGTCTCCTGTCATCTCAACACATGTATAATCTGGGCCCTGTTTTCCTGCTTGCCTAGTTCAAGCCTTTTTAGCCTGATTTAGGAGCATGGCAGATTCGGGTTATTAAAAAGTCATGCTATGACTTTAATTGCTAATAATTTTTAAGTGCACCATGGAATTATGGAATGTCTGAGCTGAAAGGAGCCTTAAGACGTCATCTCATTCAACCCCCTCATTTTACAGATAGGCATCCCCTGTCCCCAGAGGGGATGTGACTGGGCAAAGGTCACACAGCAAACCAGCAACCGAGCCCAGGGATCCTGATTCCAAGATTGGAGTGCCTTTTTTTCCCCCAGAAAACACATAGCATTTAATAAATGAAAGGAATCTGTATTTATTCCTGTAAAATTAGGAAAAATAAAAATAAAAGGATGAAACTCTGTGCTGGCAAGGCTGTAGGGATTTGCCTGTGGCATTTTAATTTTGCAGAGCAATCTGGCAGCCTGTTGTCATGAAAATGACCCTACTTGCCCTTTGCCTTTAGCCAGCTACTTTGAGGGCTTTATCCTAAGGAAGTACCTATAGAGAGAGACATGTGTAGTGCTGTTATTTGTAAGAAGTTGTCTTCTGGCCGGTCGCAGTGGCTCATACCTGTAATCCCAGCACTTTAGGAGGCCAAAGTGGGCGGATCACCTGAGGTCAGGAGTTCGAGACCACCCTGGGCAACATGATGAAACCCTGTCTCTACTAAAAATACAAAAATTAGCCAGGTGTGGTGGCACATGCCTGTAATCCCAGCTACTCGGGAGGCTGAGGCAGGAGAATCACTTGAACCCGGGAGGCAGAGGTTGCAGTGAACCGTGATTGCGCCACTGCACTCCAGCCTGGGTGACAGAGCGAAACATCTCAAAAAAAAAAATAAAATAAAATAAAGAAGTTGCCATCTAGTGAAAAAGTGTTCAGTGTTTTATCTGAGGCTTAATAAACATTTCATCTGACAAATACAACTTAAAAAATAGTGGCACTGAAGCTTACAGTACCGGAGTCTGGCCAGCATAGAAACAGTTTAATCCAGAAGAAAGACCATGAGACTAAAGTCAGCAGACATAGATTCCAGGATGAAGTGTTCCTCTGCCCTACCTTGGGCCAATCCGTTCCCCTCTCTGGACCTCACTTTCCCCATCTGTGAAAGGGGGGTAGACTCAGCAGTTGCTGAATTTGTTTGAGCTCTGACAGCCAACCTCTTAGAGTGAACAAATCTCAGTAGCCAAGCCAAGATTGGAAGGAGATCCGTTAATTGAATCTCCTTAGAGGCAGGCAGCTAGCTCCCCACCGAGGGGTTTCAGCCTTAAATCTCTGCTATTTCAAAATGACCAGAAGCTGGATTGTTTTACAAGTTGGTGTGTTTTTATCTTCTCTATTAAATCTGAGGAGGTCCAGAAAATAATTGAGCAGAATCTTCTTGTATTGTAAGTCTATAATCCGTGCCTTGCCTCCTTCAGAACAGATTGGACGTGCTTTGCAATCACACCTGGTCTGAAGGGGCAGAAGTAAGTGACTTTGCTTCTGTGGGCAAACTGTGCCTCCTGGGGGTCTGCAGGCTGCTATGGGAAACTTACTAGGTTAAACCACATGAAATGGCCAGTATGTGACTTGTTTTGACTTACAAGAAATGCCAATTTCATTTGGTTCAGCCTAAATGGAAAAAGATATACAGGTATTTAAAGAGTGGTGTGCTCCTTACTATAATTGAGAGATAGGCAGGGTGTGGTGGGGACAAGGAAGGGGTGATTATGAGCTTGAAGAAGTCAAGGAGGAGGGACATGGGAGCCTCACTTTGAAGAATCACTAATAGTAGTAATAATAGCTAACATAGCTAACATTCGTTGAGTATTTACCACCAGCCTAATTTTGTCCTAAGTGCTTTATGTTCATTCATTTGTTTGGTCATTCAGCCAGTATTTATTAAACACCTACATTGTACTAGGTTTTTTTTTTTGTTTTTTTTGTTTTTTTTTTTTTTTTTTTGAGACAGAGTCTTGCTTTGTTGCCCAGGCTGAAGTGCAATGGCCGGATCTCAGCTCACAGCAATCTCTGCCTCTGCCTTCTGGGTTCAAGTGATTCTCATGCCTCAACCTCCTGAGTAGCTGGGATTACAGGTACGTGCCACCATGCCAGCTAATTTTTGTATTTTCAGTAGAGACGGTGCTTCGCCATGTTGGCCAGGCTGGACTCGAACTCCTGACCTCAAGTGATCCGACCATACCGGCCTCCCAAAGTGTTGGTATTACAGGCGTAAGCCACCACACCCAACCTGTACTAGGTATTTTCTAAGTGCTGGGGAAAGGGGGAAGGTGCTAACATTAAACAAAATAGACCAGAAAGATCTTCCCCCAAAGAACTTACAATCAGATGCAGGGAAAGGCAAATGAAAAACAATAAGTAAAATAGATGAATAGGTGATAAATAAAATCGATGATAAATGAGATGGAGCAAATATAGGAGGGGTTAGGGTATGCGAGGGTGATGGGAAGAGGGGTTGCAGTTTTAACGAGGGTGGGCTGGGGGCCTCATTGAGAAGGTGATTTTTAGGCAAAGGCTTGAAGGAAGAGAGGGGTGAGTCAGGCTCATTTCTGGGGAAACAGCCATTCAGGTGCAGGAAACAGCTGGGGCAAAAGCCCTGAGGCAGGACCATGCCTGGCGTGTTCAGAAAAGCGCGAGCTGGAACAGACTGATGGTAAGAGAAGAGGAAGAGAGGAACAGGCAGGCTCTGGGCTAGACTGTGTACCCCACCATGCTCACGATGGAATCCTGCAAGTGTATGAGGGAGCTACTCTTTTTATCCCTCTTTTCCAGTTAAGAAAACAAAGATACAGAAAAGTTACGTGGCTTATTGAAACTGTGTCTCATGGAGAATCTAGGACTTTCAGCCAGGGTCAGTGGGGAGCCATGGAAGGCTTTTGAATTAGGTAGGAGCATGGCCAGATTTGAATATTGGTGTGATTCCTGTGAGATTGCCATGGTCTGAATATTTATGTTCCTCCAAAGCTCATATGTTGAAATCTTACCCTATAAGGTGACAGTATTAGGAGGTGGGGCTTTTGGGAGGGAATTAGGTCAGGAAGGCAGAGCCCTCATAATGGGATTGGTTTTCTTATGAAAGAGGCCCCAGAGAGACCCTCACCCCCTCCACCACATGAGGACTCAATAAGAAGGCGCCGTTCTATGACCCAGGAAGTGGGCCCTCACCAGACTCCAAATCTGCTGTCTTAGTCTTGGACTTCCATCCTCCAGAACCGTGAGAAATACATTTCTGTTGTTAATAAAGCACCCATTTTTTTTTTTTTTTTTTTGAGATGGAGTCTCCCCCAGTCGCCCAGGCTGGAGTGCAGTGGCACAATCTCTGCTCACTGCAACCACCGTCTCCCAGGTTCAAGCGATTCTCCTGTTTTACCCTCCTGAGTAGCTGGGATTACAGGCATCCGCCATCATGACTGGCTCTTTTTTTTTTTTTTTTTTTTNGATGATGTGAGGTTTAAGTTCACTTGTTGCATGCGGATAACCAAATGTTCCAGCACCATTCCCTGAGAAGATTGTCTTTTTTCTTAATGATTTGTGCTAGTATCTTTGCCAAAAATCAAATGAATACAGATGTAAGGATTTATTTCTGTACTCTCCATTCTGTTCCATGTATGTATATGCTTATACTTTTGCCAATTCTATACTCTCCTGATTACTATGGTCTTTTGTTGTTGATGTTGTTGTTGTTGTTGAGATGGAGTCTCCAGTCGCCCAGGCTGGAGTGCAGTGGCACAATCTCTGCTCACTGCAACCACCGTCTCCCAGGTTCAAGCGATTCTCCTGTTTTACCCTCCTGAGTAGCTGGGATTACAGGCATCCGCCATCATGACTGGCTCTTTTTTTTTTTTTTTTTTTTGAGATAGAGTCTCGCTTTGTCACCCCGGCTGGCTGGAGTGCAGTGGCAGGATCTCGGCTCACTGCAAGCTCCACCTCCCAGGTTCATGCCATTCTCCCGCCTCAGCCTCCCCAGTAGCTGGGATACAGGCACTCACCACCACACCCAGCTAATTTTGCTTTTGTATTTTTAGTAGAGACGGAGTTTCACGATGTTAGCCAGGATGGTCTCAATCTCCTGACCTTGTGATCCACCCTACTCGGCCTCCCAAAGTGGGATTACAGGCATGAGCCACCACGCCCGGCCAAAGCACCCAATTTATGGTATTTTGTTGTAGCAGCAGCAATGGACGAAGACAGGTGCAGAGAGACGGCTGTAGAAATAGTCCAGGTCTGGAGTGCTGCGCTGGGACCTGGGCAGTGAATTCAGTGCTAGGGGAGAGGTTGGGGTCCAGGCCAGGTGAGCAGGAGGAGGATGAGGAGGAAGCCAGGCTGGCCCTGGGCTTATTTATTTAACAAACACTTATTAGCACTTCTTACCACCATCTGATATTTTATGTACATTAACCCAATCCCCATAACAGCCTATACGGTAGATACTGTTACTTATTATTTCTCCCATTTTAAAATGGATATATTATATGTAAATGATATCTCATAAAGTTAATTTACAAAGAAAATACATTTTTAAAAGTATAAACACTTGATAATGGAGAATTTTAGAAAAAGGCAGGAAAACAGACAAAATAAATTACCATATCTTCTCTTCTTCTCATCCCACATAATCAATATAAACATTTACTTTCTTTTTTCTACTATCATTCCCATTTTATAGATGAGAACACTGAGGCCAGGGAAGTTGGGTAGCTAGCCCAGGATCATACATTCAATCCATGTCATCTGCCTCCAGCATCCAGGGTCTTAATCACCATCCCCTGCTGCCTATAGTCAATCCTGGGAATGTCAGAGTTGGTGGGTTCCATTAAGATTCCATCCCCCAAACCTAGCCCCTCCCCGCCCAGCCACCGCACTCATGGCATCATTTCACAGATAGGTAAAGTGAGGCCCAACGAGAGATGGGGCCTTGCTCAGCATCTGTCAGCCAGTCAGGAGCAGATATGTGAAGTCTCATTCAAATAAGAAATTGGGAGCTGAGCATTTGTGCAGGGTTGATATGACAGCTGCTTCTAGCCTGGCCTTGAGCCTGGAGTTTGCAGGGGTCTGACAAATGGCATGTCCCTGTCCACAGGCAGTGCAGGGGACTACCAGGGCAAGCATGTGTTCCCTGGGCCCAAGAGTCTTGTCCCTCCAGCCAGCCCTGGGTGGGAGGTGAGTTTGGGGTTTTGCCCACATTGCAGGCCCCCTGAGAGTTGTCTCCTATACTCTGACTGTGCATTTATTTCTGGCTCTGGTGCCAGCAAACTCCTGGGGCTGCCTGCTGCCAGGGATGCAGCCCTGGCTTCTAGCCCCATCTCAGACACTGAGTGGCCTTAGGCCAGGGTCTTTCCTGGCTCACCTGCAAAATGGCATCATAATGGCCCCAGCCACAGGATGAAGTAAGAAGTGCAAAGGAAGTTCTTGCACAGGGTGTGGTCCATGGCGTGCTCAATAACTGGGCAACTCCTGTGGTTGTTCCTAAGGCTGCACCAGGGTGTTGGCCCAGGCTGAAGAATTGAGCCCACTGCAGACAGAGCCTCTCTCCTGCCAACCTCCCTTTCACACCTGGCTGACCAGGTAGACCTGCCTGAGAAATCAGAAACTAGCCTCCAGCAATGGTTTGGAGTCTAAGATTGCAGACAACAAGGGATACAGTGGAGCAAAAGAACCCAGGCCTCTAAGGAAGGAGAGGTGACCCCGCTACTGACATGCTCCTTAGGCAAGTCTTCACCCTTCTTTATGACTCAGTGTCCTCATCTGTGAAAGGGGGAGAATAATTCCTGCCTTAGTCATTGAAATGATCTTCACCCCAGCAACCATCTGTAGATGTTTTTCTAATGCTTGGGGAGTATGAGTGTAGACAAGCTAGACCCATCACAGCTGCGAGGGCCCATAGCCTGGCAGGAGCACTACGGTTATCATAGGGAAGCCCAGGAGCTGTGGGGCCTCCAGGAGGGGCACCTAACCCAGCCTAGGGTGGAAGTGGGGGGTCGGGGAAGCCTCCCTAGAGGAGCTGATGCCTGAGCTGGGTTGTTAGTGGGATTTGGAGATGGCCAGACTATGAAGGGTAGAAAAATAAGGGAAGATATTGGGTCAGTCACTTCACTTCTCCAAGTGTCAGTTTCTTCATTTATAAAATGGGGTAATAAATACGTGCTCTGCCTAATTTATAGGCTTGTTGTAAGGCTATGAATTGGATAAAAGTAAGGAGGCACTTTATGAACTACAAAATGCCAGGCACCTACCTATTCATTATTTATTGTGATTTCTGGGGCCCCTAGGGGTTAGGGAAATACCAGGCCAGCATCTGGGGCTGGGAGAACTTCCAGTTGGTTTTGAAAGGGCTACCATCAAATCAGACGAGACAGGCAGCCACCATTAAACACACCCCTTGATTTAAGAGTTCTGGAGTATTTCTGTACCTGGGTACGGCTTTGTTTGGTGGGATCCCTGAAGGCAGCCATGACCGCATCGCAGATCACAGCCCCATTCTGAGGATGAGGAGGAACAACGTCAGACCCAAAGCACTACATCCCTGTAGAGGCCTGGGACCTGCTAGGGGTAGGGATAGAGGACTGGAGCACCGTGGGGCCGCCATGAAGGAACCAGTCTGTTTAGAGAGAGGGCCACCATGTCATGGTAAGAGAAAGAGTAGTATGTGTGGAATGAGCCTGTTTGGGTTTGAATATGAGAAAAGAATCTTTCCCCAGCATGCAGACATAGCAAAATATTCAGACAGACAGACATCAAGCTAATTATCACTAGGTGGTAGAATTTTGTTTTCTTTGGTCTTTTCTACATTTAAAATGTTTTGGCTGGGCATGGTGGCTCCTCCTGGTAATCCCAGCACTTTGGGAAGCCAGGAGTTTGAGACCAGCCTGGGCAACAAAGTAAGACATTGCCTCTAATAAATAAAATAAAATAATATAAAATAAAATGTTATACATGATAGATAATTTATTTATGTAAAGATTTTGGTGATATGTGTATAGTCATTCCCAAATATTCAGCTTCCAGGACACCCAAGGATATCAAAATCTATGGATATTAAAATCCCTGATATAAAATGATGTAGTATTTGCATGTAACCTTCACACACCCTCCTGTATACTTTAAGTCATCTATAGGTCACTTACAAAGCCTAACACAATGTAAATGCTATGTAACTAGTTGTTATACTGTATATACATATTTTTAAGACAGAGTCTTGCTCTGTCACCCCGGCTGAAATGTAGTGGTGCAATCTTGGCTCACTGCAAACTCTGCCTCCCGGGTTCAAGCAATTCTTGTGCCTCAGTCTCCCAAATAGCTGGAATCACAGGCATGCACCACCATGCCCAGCTCATTTTTTGCATTTTTAGTAGAGATGGGGTTTCGCTATGTTGGCCAGGCTGGTCTCGAACTCTTGATCTCAAGTAATCTGCCTGCTTCAGCCTCCCAAAATACTGGGATTACAGGTGTAAGCCACCATGCCTGGCCTGTTATACTGTATTTTTAAATTTGTATTTTTTAATTGTTGTATTGTTATTTTTGTTTAATTTTTTCGCATATTTTCCATCTGAGGTTGGTTGAATCTACAGATGCAGGACCCACAGATACAGAGGGCTGACTATGTAAGCAATGTAAGTTATAATGATATTTAGATAATAAAATAATCAGGCCGGTCTGACATCACCAGGCTGCAGGGATGAAGGCAGCACTCACAGCATAAGGACTTTGGTGAGGCCTGGATGACATCCCCAGTGCTGGCCTTTGGAACAGTTGGGAGCAGAGTCCAGGGATGGCTTGATGGAGTCACACTGGAGGAGACGTCTGTGGGGGTTTCTGAAGGTGGGAGCTAGGACTCTTTTCTTGAGACAAAGACTTAGGGTTTTGGGTGGCTACAAGCACAGTAGCATTGTGACCAAACTGTCCAACTGTGGAACCGACCGCATCAGTAGCAACAGAGGGTCAGAGGCAGAGGTGAGGGTCCTGCTGAAGTTTGGGCCACTTTCTGAGCAACACTAGGACAACTGAGATGGATCCAGAGGGGCGCCAGGCCAGGGCCTGAGCCTGAAGCTTTGGAGATCCAGGGTGAATGCTAGGCCTCAACAGACCCTTGTCCCTTAACGATTTGTGTTCTTGGTCTTTGGTCCTATCTCACAGGCGTTCCAGCCTCTTTGCAAGGGAAGTAAAGAATCTAAGCTACTGTGGTATTTCATTCAAAGCAGGGCTTATCTGTTGTGAGATGTACCCTTATTTTATAATCCATTAAGAAAGAAAAAGCAACAGAAACTATTATTGTAAGTTGCATCCCAGTTTCAGAGATGTTAAAATGTAAACAACTGTCTTGGAATCATGTGACATGTGGCAGGCCCCCAGTGAGACTCTTAGCATATATTCACTCATTGCATCTTCACCATCGCATTGTGGCTAGATAGTCTTGTCCTCTTTTTACAAATAAGGAGGCAGGAGCCCAGAGAGGTTGAGTAAATTTGCAAGGTCACAGAGCCAGCAAGAGGCAAAGCTGGGCTTTGAACCTGGTCTAATTAGATTCCACTTATTTTTCCTCATCCAACCCCACAAAGAAAAGGCTCCTGGGTCCTGGCCCTTGGGAAGAACAGAATCTCCACACTGCCAGCTCAGAAATGTTCCAGTGGCCTGGTCATTAAAAACCTGGTACTCTGAGTAATGGGGGTGGGGAGTGTGGAGGAGGGGTGGGGAGTGTGGAGGAGGGCTGGGGAAATAATGAACAGGAAGGAGCTTTGAGAGCTTGCTGGCAGGGTTACTAGCCTCATCCTTGTTGAAACCATTCCAGGAGTGGCTCGGCCTGTGTGGCCTGCCCTGGAGAAAGGCTGTAGAGATATCTGCCCCACACAGATCATCCTGGAGCCTCGCCCAGACTGACCCATTCATTTGTTCCCTAAAAAGTTATCTTTCAATGTAATTTTTTGACTGGGACCTTTGTTCACAATTGATTACTCTCTGTATGTAAAGCATTAGAGATACCGAGCACAGCAAAACAGACATAGGTCCGTCTTTGAGGGCTCACAGACCAAACGGGAGATGGACAGTAATCGTAGAGTCCCACAGAACCTGGAGGAGGAGAGAGGAGTGAAGGGCGTGCAGAGTAGAGAATGTGCTGAGTCCAGGGTCACTGAAGAAGGCTGCAGTCCAGGGCACAGATGGTGCAGGTCAAGGAAAGGAGGGTATTTGGAGATGAGATGGCTCTTTTAAGGAGGTGAAACTGAGGCTCAGAGAGGCCATAGGACTTGTCTGAGGTCACACAGCTCAGAAGTGACTCTCCTTTTATGGTTTTCTGTGTTGTGGGTTCCTTTCTTGAGTTTTCCTTTGGAGATGAAAACATGATGCGAGGGGAGCCGTGGCCTGCAAGGGGATGGTTGGGATGTTCTAAGGAAAGGACGTTGAGCTGAGATCTGAAAGATGAGGAGGGAGTGACCAGGTGAGGGTGGCGAGGGAGGCATGCTGCACAGGAGAAACAGCCTTGCAAAAGCTCTCCGGCTGGAGGAAACAGGCCTTTGAGGAACTGAAAGCACCATGTGCAGCTCAGATCCCTGGGCAAGGTGAGGCTGGGGAAGTAGAACAGTGGCCGCCGAATGGTCTGCTCACATTTATGTATTTCGAAAAGATCAAGGGCAAGATGGTTGGTGGCTGAGACTAAATGACCAAGTTTAACAGATGTTTGGAGCCAGGCACCGTGGCTCACGCCTATAATCCTAGCACTTTGGGAGACTGAGGCATGAGGATTTCTTGAAGCCAGGAGTTCCAGACCAGCCTGGCAACATAGTGAGACCTCATCTCTAAAAAAAAAGAAGAGAGAGAGAGATCATTTGAAGGTGGGACAGGAGGCTGGGATTAGTGATGGATTGGCATTGGATACAAGAAAAGGGAGGCCACATGGGTGCCCGGGGGTTCTGGCTTTTCCGGCAGTGCCCTTCTCATGGCCTGACTTGCAGAGAGAGTCGTGCTGGGGGACACAAGCAACATGGGAGCAGCCTTCACCGCACTGGGGCCTTCTGCCCAGGGCTGGTTATTGTCCACCATTTTCCTCCCAGCTGAGCTTGGATATCCTGGTTTACCCAGTGCTGGAGTTTGCCAGATGATGTGAAAAAAAGTCAGTGGGATGAAGCATTTTAGGGTGTTGGTAAGAGTGAGCTGATATCCCAGGTTACTGGGGACAGGAAATGGGCTTCCACAGCACGCCCATGGGAATCACATGGCCCCCACACCATCCCTGGAGCTGGCCTTTCAGCAAAGCTGTTGCTGAGCGTGGTGGTGGAGTCGGGGCATTGCTTGATGCATTGTGTCATCCTGGAGAGGGGTCTCTGGTGTCTCTGGTTGTGGCTTCCAGGGCCCTCTCCTCGGGCCTGAACCTATTTTTACTGATCCATCAGAGGGGACACTGGCAAAGGGCTGGTCACATCTGGCAGGTGACAGGAGGCTGGAGGTGGGGAGGGTGCAGTCAGGAGGGGTGCTTGAATTAGTAACTTTGGAAGCAGGTGGGGCCTTTTCACCCAGTGACAGAGTTAGTTCACTGTGTGGTCAAAAGAAGGGATGGTGCAGGTCAAGGAAAGGAAGGTATTTGGAGATGAGATGGTTCTTTTAAGGAGGTGAAACTGAGGCTCCAAGAGGCCATGGGACTGATCTGAGGTCACACAGCTCAGAAGTAACTCTCCTTGTATGGTTTTCTGTGTTGTGGGTTCCTTTCTTGAGTTTTCCTTTGGAGATGAAAACATGATGTGAGGGGAGCCATGGCCTCTGAGGGGATGGATGGGAATGCTTGCAGGAAGACTTCCTGGAAGAGGGAGCATTTCTCTAAGCTGAGCCTTGTAGCAGCTGGTCATACAGAGTGGTGGATAGGGCATTACTGGCAAAGGAAACGATGTAACCCAAGGACTGGAGAGGGGAAAACTTACTAGGCTTATGTGGGATGCGATGAACATGGGGTTTGGTTTGGTTTGTCTCAGTATAAGAGGCAAAGCGTAAGGTATTTGCCAGATGCCAAGGGCAGGGAGGTAGGTTGCAGCCTGCCCTGTCAGGGAGGAGTGTTTTGGCCCTGACGTTGTTTGTAATTGCAGGCACATTGTGATCGTAAAATGTCAGACTTTGAGGCAGTTTTTTGTTTGTTTTTTTTGTTTTGTTTTGTTTTGTTTGAGACGGAGTCTCACTGTGTCACCCAGGCTGGAGTGCAGTGGCGTGATCTCAGCTCACCGCAACCTCTGCCTCCTGGGTTCAAGCAATTCTCCTGCCTCAGCCTCTTGAGTAGCTGGCATTACAGGCGCCCACCACCACACCTGGCTAATTGTTGTATGTTTAGTAGAGACGGGGTTTCACCCTGTTGATCAGGCTGATCTCGAACTCCTGACCTTGTGATCCACTTGCCTCGACCTCCCAAAGTGCTGGGATTACAGGCAAGTGCCACCATGCCTGGCCTATTTTTAAGTTCTCTGTTGAAAATGCACCTCCTGAGTGTCTGCGCCCGGCCGACTGCTCACCTCCCTCCTGCCCTCGTCCCTGCCACTTCCCCTTCCCTGCTTGCCTCACATCCCTTCTTGATATACTCCTGGGCCACACCTTGGCTTTGAATCCCCAGCTGAGAAGCTATTGAAGGTTTTGGAATAGAGGATGCTGCCACCTACCAGTAGCCCAAGTGGGGTCTCAGCTTTAGAGAGGTGGGATCTGAGATGAGGACAGCCTGGAGAAGGCAGGAAGGACCTGGAAGATGGGGAGGATGAGAGATAGGAGCAGGATTGCAGGTCATTGCTTCATGAGACCCAGGACCCATGTCCACAGCTGCCCACCAACATGCCAGGCCCAGGCCAGCACAATGCTGGGCAGCAGGAGCTCGGCGTCCTGCAGAGTCACTATTGTGGCTGGTAGGCAGAGGCAGAATCCTCATGTTCTAGCAGTCCCAGATCTCGGCCACTCAAGTAGGACCTTCCAGAGCCTAGGGAAGGGTTTCTTCCCAGCCCACAGATGTCAGCGAGACTTTACGGGCACTCAAACAGCAGCCCAAGAGCTGGTTTGATTCGTTCCATTTTACAGATGAGGAAAATGAGGCTTCAGAGTGAAGCCAACCGAGAAGCACAGTAAAGTAAAAGGACCAGTAAAGAACTAGACTGTGGCCACTTTTAGCAGCCATTCGTAGCATCAAGGTCTAGAGATGTGCATTCTCTCCAGCATCTGCCACTGACCAGCCAGGTGACCTTGGACAAGTCACATCCCTTCTCAGGTTCTTGTTTCCTCACCGGCAAAGTGAAGGGTAGACTAGATCATTTCTGCCATCCTTTGAGCTTAAAAATTACCTCTGACTCTTCATCTTCTATCCCAATTGCCTCCAAAGTGATCTATGCAAGATGCACATTGGGGTGCAGGAAAAATTATCTAAACAAATAAAACAAAAAAATTCAGCTTTACTCACATTTGCCAGGTGGAGACACACTCCTCAGCTGGGGTGTCAGGCAGCCTCGTGTCTCATGTGGTCCAGGACTCTCCAGAGAGAAGGGGAAACACTCTGAGAAAGGGTAATGACCTTACTCTTTGGTCTGTTTTTGGAAGTTATCCCAATTAATTAACCTGGTTAATTAATCCAGGTTAATCCAGACTAATTAATCCAGATTGGATTTACAAATTATATTCACCACTTTAAGCTAACTAGCCCTTACAAAATGGATACGTGGTTTTTAAAGATTCCTACTGAAAAATGGTGACTTGTTAGTAGTGCTTACTTACTATGCTAATAATGCTAGTACGTGAAGACAAGGAAATGGAAGAGGTTGAGTGCCGCCTGTAATCCTGGTAATTTGGGAGGCCAAAGCAAGAGGATTGCTTGAGGCTAGGAATGTGATACAAGCCTGGGCAACATAGCAAACCCCTGTCTCAAGAAAAAGTTTAAAAATTAGCCAGGCATGGTGGCACATGCCTGTCGTCCCAGCGACTCAGGAGGCTGAAGCAGGAGGATTGCTTGAGTCCTCCTCAAGGGAGTTGGAGGCGACAACAAGCTATGATGGCACCACTGCACTCCAGCCTCGGCGACAGAGTGAGACTCTGTCTCTAAAAAAATTTTTTTAATAAAAACAAATTTAAAAGAGAAAAAAAGTGAGAGAATTAACACTGGGGTTTCCAGTGCAATCACTTCATCAGCCACAAGACCCAAGACAAAAACAGTGACAAGCTAATAAGTCTGACAAGAAGTTAGCTCAAGTTTGTTTGTTTATGTTAGGGGACACTTTGAAATACGTATTTACAGTCAGTCTGGTTAGTGATGAATGTCACTCAGTGTACGTTTTGTCTGGCGAGGTTTGGTAATGATTACTTATATAGAATATAAGATAATGGGGTGTGAGCTCAGTTTTTTTGTTTTTTTGTTTTTTGTTTTTTGTTTTTTTTTCTTGCAGAAGAAGTGAATGATCAAAAAAGTCTGGAGATCACCTGAGGTCAGGAGTTTGAGACCAGACAGGCCAACATGGTGAAACCCTATCACTATTAAAAATACAAAAAAAATTTGTCAAGTGTGGTGGTACATGCCTGTAATCCCAGTTTCTCAAGAGACTGAAGCAGGAGAATCGCTTGAACCTGGGAAGCAGAGGTTACAGTGAGCCAAGATTGTGCCACTGCACTCCAGCCTGGGTGATGGAGCCAGACTCCATCTCAAAAAAAAAAAAATGGTTTGGAGCCCATTGCTCTAACCTCCTGGTCTTTTCCTTGCTCCTGCCACCTCTGACACGCCACCACGTTTGTGATCAAGCATTGTTCCAGTAGAGTAGGATTTCTCTATTTTTCTACCCATTCCCAGACCCCATGGGAATACCTCCGTCCATAGAGCCCAGCACGAGGGCTGTCTCCAGCTGGGCACTTGGAAAATGTGGGTGGAGTGAATGTGCTCCAGTTTTCCCCTCGCATCGTGGGGGCTGCTGATGCTCTGCCGGCCTTTCTAGCAGAAAAGACCTAAGGTCTGCCATCATTCCCAGCCTAAAGCACTCTCTGGAGAAACACAGTTCACCTTTCAAAGCTGTGAGTCCAGGAGAGCCTAGATAAGGCCAATGAGCCCTAAGCTCACAATTATAAGGCCTTTCTTTCCTAACCATCTTTGGAATTTGTCCCTCCACAGACGAGTTTCCACTATTACTTAGAGCAACACAGATAAGGAACAAAAATGTTTGGTACTGTATCCAGGTATAGGAGGACAGGACTCTGTTCTGTGTTTTAGCGCACTCTTTTGGACTGGGAGGCTGGAGACCTGGATCTTGTTCCTGCTTCTGCCCTGTATGGGTGGCCTTTGGCATGCTGACTCCGTTTCCTCTTTCTGTGCCCCATGGTCTCTTGGGGTCTGGCTAGTGCTGTTTTTCTGAGATGTGACGTCAAGGATCCTTTTGGGGACCTGCTCTACTGAAGAGTTCTCAGCCCCCATCTGCAGAGTTCGAGTATGACCCGGAAGACAGGGACAGCTTGGAGCATATGGGCAACCAAAATGGGGAGGACGTGGGAAACCAAGTCACACAAGAAACTCCCCAACCCTGAGTGGAGCCATCCCAGGGACCTGAGTCAAGAGGTCTTCGATCTCTGGAAGGCTGTCATGGGGCAGAAGCAATGGATGTGGCTGGCGGGGCTTCAGGAACAGATAGGGCAGTGGGGAAAATGGTAGATTTCTGTTCAGTAGGTGCGAGGAAGTCCACTGGTTGAGCATGTCTTCTCCCCATCACTAGACTGGTACGAGCCAAAACCCTCAGACTCTTCAAATGGGGTGCTGGAGAAAGAAGAGCAGAATTCTGGGGTATTGTATTTGGTGCTTGCCCCTAGATGTAATAAAAATCATTTGGGAGAGAGTTAGTGGGTCTGGCTAAAAATTGAAGAATTAGAGTTTTAGATTCTACATCAGCACTCATGGGTTGATAAGGGGCACAAGGCTTTCTCTGCTTTCATTCGGTTCAGAGGGTTTTGGTGCTTCCCAGCACAGGTGACACCCCTCACCCCTCCCCTGAATGTTTAGATCTTTAGATATTGCTGCTTTGAGGAAAAATAAAGGACCATGAACACTTTGTGCTTCATAGTTTAATCTGTAAGCCCTGTTCAAAGCCCATATTCATTTTTATTAAATGTTCATTTCAATCCATGAGTTCAGGTAAATAGCTTAGGACAGTGCCTGGCTCACAGTGAGTACTCAATAAAGGTTACCATTATTTACTTATTTGGAGTTTAGTTATTTAACAGATACTTACTTTGAGTTTACCATGTGCCAGGCTGGGTTCTAAGTGCTTGGCAGATATTAACTCATTTATTGTTATCATCCCCATTTTATGGATGAGAAAACCTAAGTCCAAGAGAGGTAGATAACCGGCCCAGTGTCTCCCAGCTGGTGTGTGGTACGACTGATGTCTGAGCCCGGCAGGCGGGTTCCCGACCATGTCAGTAGCCACTGTGCTGCTGCCTCTCGATGCGATTGTGTCGTGTAATAAATAAACCAGCCCCTCTGCATCCATTCTCCCTCAGAGCCTCCCTACAGCCTCCGGAGGGCGACAGGCAGGGATGCTCCTGCCCATTTAATGGGTTGAGACACTGGAACCCAGAGAGAGGCTTTCACAGCATCACACAGCAAAAGGGGGCAGAGCCCACTGGAACCAGGTCACTGACCTTGGAATATCTATGTGCCCTCCCTGCACAGAGCAGGGCTCCCTGCTGAAGCCCAGTGGGAGTTGGTGCTAATTAGGGGGGCCCTGGTCCCTCAAGGGGCCCTTCCTTCACCGGGAGGAGGGAGGTTGGTGGGAAGAGCCACAGCCACGACTCTGCCAGGGGCCTGGGGAAATATCGTCCAGGCATGTCCTGAAGCAGGGGGCTCCTGGTGTCTGGGGAAATAGCAAGGCCTCTTCACCCTACCAAGCCCCTCTGCTGGGCCCCTGGCAGAGATGGCCCTGAATTGCCAGGAGTGAAAGGGGAAGCAGACAGGGAGGGCCATCCCGCACCCCACCCCCTGCTTTTGAAGTCACATCAGGGACCAACTCTAAGGTCAAGGGTTGGAAGGGGCTAAAAGAAGTAGGAGCTCCGAGGAAATCAACATGGAAGCAGAGATGCAGCTGCCAGGGAGTTCAGGAAAGCTGTGGGCTGATACCTAGGTGCTGTTATTTCTCTTTTCTTTATTTTTTAAATGATGGTGATATATACATACCAAAGTTTACCATTTTAACCATTTTTAAGTATAAAATTCCATGGCATGATGTACATGCCCATTGTGCAGCCATCTGTGTTAGTCCACTCTCACACTGCTATAACAACATACATACCTGAGACTGGGTAATTTATAAAGGAAAGAGGTTTAATTGACTCACAGTTCCACATGGCTGGGGAGCCTCAGGAAACTTACAATCATGACGGAAGGTGAAGGGGAAGCTGGCACCTTCTTCACAGGGCTGCAGGAGAGAGATAACTCACAGGGGAAACTCAACCATCAGATCTCATGAGAACTCCCTTAGTAACATGAAAATGACCTGGAAGAAACCGCCCCCATGATTCAATCACCTCTCACCAGGCCCCTCCCTCCACACGAGGGGATTACAATTCAAGGTGAGATTTGGGTGGGGACACAGAGCCAAACCATATCACCATCACTGCCAAGATTTTTACATTTTGACTTCACAGTAGCCTACTCTATTCTTTAATGTTTTTATTTACATCTGTCAATGAAGAGCCTATGTTCAGACTGAAATATATTTGACAAAACAGGAACGTACATGTAGGATACTAACACCTGGCTGGGCCCTTGTCAAGCACTGCTCTGAGGCATTTTATATGAATGAACAACTCCTTGATAAGGTAGGTGCCATCATGGACCCCGGTTTACAGCTTAGGAAACTGAGGCACAGAGAGGTTTAGGAAAGCTACTCAAATGCTTGCCTTGGCCCACTGGTTGCTGCCATTTGTTGAAAACTTTACCATGGGCCAGGGCTACACGCTTTTTTTTTCATTTTTGGTGGGGGGTGGTGGAGGCAGGGGGACAGAGTTTCGCTCTTGTTGCCCAGGCTGGAGTGCAGTGATGCAATCTCGGCTCACCACAACCTCTGCCTCCCAGGTTCAAGCGATTCTCCTGCCTCAGCCTCCCAAGTAACTGGGATTACAGGCATGCGCCACCATGCCCAGCTCATTTTGTATTTTTAGTAGAGACAGGGTTTCTCCATGTTGGTCAGGCTAGTCTCGAACTCCCGACCTCAGGTGATCCACCCGCCTCGGCCTCCCAAAGTGCTGGAATTACAGGCGTGAGCCACTGCACCTGGACCAAGGGCTACATGCTCTGCTCCTTGCTCATCTCATAGCAACCTGGCGATGTGGTACCGAGACTTAGAGAAGGGAAGTGAGTCTGGATTTGGATCCACGTTTCTCTGACTCTGAAGCCCGTATCTTAAGCACGTGTACTGGGCTGCGAAGCTGTTATGGGACAGCAGACACAATAAGTGGGTTTTGTTTCAGCTGTGGAGCACCACGAGAAGGAGGATGGAGAGGATTGGGACTCCCGGTTCTGGAGTGCTGGCCTCAGAGCATGCAGTTTATATGTTGAGAAGAAGACTTAAGAAAGCAAGCCAAGGAGCAGAGCCGCAGTGGCCACCAAGTTGGGGGGTGGTTGAGTGCTCATGGAGCTCTTGGAGTTTGGACAGGAGTTCCTGCTGCTTATTAATCGCGTAACCTCAGAAAACTGACACCGCTGCTCTGCCGAGTGTCCAGGCCACACTCACAAAGTGGAGATAATCCTCCGCACCCCCAGGTGGTTGTGAGGGGTAAACTGAGCAATAGTTGTGAATCACAGAACTGGGCTGTACAGCAGTAGTTCTGAAAGAGTGGCCTCTGGGCCAGAGGCTTCCTAGTCACCGGGAACTTGGTTGGAAATGCAGACTCTCAGCTCTCACCCATGCTGCTGAATCAGAAACTCTAGGGTGGGGCCCAACAATGGGGGTTTGTTTGTTTGTTTGTTTTTTGTAGAGACAGAATCACTGTGTTGCCCAGGCTAGTCTGGAACTCCTGGCCCTAAGTGATCCTCCCACCTCGGCCTCCTAAAGTACTGGGTCACAAGTGTGAGCCACCACCTAGGTTTGTTTTTTTCCAGCCCTCCAGGTGACTCTGAGCACCCTCAGATGCTCTGCTGTGACACAGCAGGCAAACACATGTAAATGCGATGGGGCCACGTGTCCTCACAGCCAGTCTTGCGGGCAGAAGTGCCTTTCCCGCAGGGGCACTGACATCTTTCCTGCACTCTTTTCATCCTCATAAACCCAGACTGCTGGCACTGGAAATCTGAGAAGGGCAATCAGTCTGGCCTCCTGCCTTTCTGGCCTGCAGGCCCAGCCTGAACAAACAATTTAGGTGGAGCTCCTGGAGGCTGGAGGCAGAGAGGAGGTACCTGGCCATCCTCTCCTGCCAGCTGTTGCAGACTCTGCCTGGGGAACCGATTACGGGTGAGCAGAGGCATTTATCTCCATGTTAACAAGCAGGTGAGAGAGTAACTTCCCATTACCTTCCCGCTGTGGGGCTGAGCTTGGAAGTGGGGCATGGGGTTGAGCTCAGAAGTGGGGTGTGGGGCTGAGCTTGGAAGTGCGATGTGGGACTGCCAGTATCTGCAGAAGCAGGCAGGCCCTCAGTCGTATCTGGGGACTCTTGTCGCAGGGCAGTCACACCGTTTTCCTCTTGAGTGCAAGCACAGAAGGCCTCAGAATTCTGCCCCTCCTCCTCATGGGGTTCCGCAACCCCTCCAGCCCACTGGAGCTGGACATAAAATGAAACCCACTAATTTCTTCCTTAGATACCAGCCCAAAGTTGAGGAAAGAAAATCGTTTCCCAAGCTCAATGTCCTAACTTCCTAATTTCAGGGGTTAAGTCAACTTCGGCTCTGACCATGTCACTCCCCCAGTTACAAACTTCGATGCCTCCCCACTGTCTCAGGCGCCACCTCAGCACTGCGCCCCAGCCTCTTTCCCAGCGGCAGCCCCATTACTGGCCTGCATTTGCTCACACCCAGCCTCCCCACCCCAGCGCAGCAAGCTCCTGGCTCCATCTCCGCACACCACAGCCAGGCATGACCTAGCACAGCGCCTTCTACCCCGGTGCCTCCCCTTCCCTCCTCTGCTGGGCTTGCTCTACTTGACCTTGAAGGCTCAGCTCAGTCGTATCCTCCCGGGGACCCTCCCTAACTCCCCAGATTTCCATCTCCCTGCTGCAACTTGCAGCGCTGGCTTTAGCCCTGGTGATCCTGAATTGAGCTTGCTGATTATGTGGGGGCCTCCCCCATTCTCTGAGCTCCCCCATAACTGACGCTGTCTGGGTCTGTCCATGCATCTCCCCTACAGTGCCCAGCATGGCATCAAGCTCAGAATGGGCACTGATGATGGCGTCTGAACTGACTCTGGGCCCAGGTCCCTGAGGCAGGCAGAGTGAGGGCTGATTTGTGGGTCCATGCTGAGAACAGAATGCAGGACCCCTGGTTGGATGCCCACCCCAGGACCAGAGTTACCGAGCTTCAGCCCTGCCTCGGGCTGACTGTGGGACCCGAAGCAAGGCGCTCTTCCTCTCTGAGCCTCAGTGTCCCTCTCTGTCCAAAGACAGGTCCGAAAGCTCTGTGCCAGAAAGTGGACAGTGAGCAGGAAGTGGAGCCATCAGATTTTCAGCCTCCTGGAGGTGTCTTGGAAAATCCCCAGTGACCCTTGTTACTTGAAACTCCCAGATAAGGAGACTGTGGGGCAATAAACCTGTGTGGAGTTTTGGTCAGGGCTTGATTTGGGGGATTAAACAGAATGAAGCTCTGCTCTGTCTCCAGAAGGTCCAGGCAGGACAAGACCTTCTCAGGACAGCTGACGGCTGGACAGCTCTGTTGCCCTTGTGGTCCCACGTGTGTCTGGTGTGTACAGGCTGCAGCGCCCTCCACAGACTGTCCTAACAGGTGGGCAGGGCAGGGCTGTTACTATTATATGGATAGAAACAGAAAGCGAGAGAAGGGATGAGATTTGCCCAAGGTCATGGAGCGAATTGGTGTCAGAATTAGGATTCTCGGCTGGGCTCGGTGGCTCACATCTGTAATCTCAGCACTTTGGAAGGCCAAGGTAGGCGGATCACCTGAGGTCGGGAGTTCAAGATCAGCTTGCCCAACATGGTGAAGCCCCTTTGCTCTACTAAAAATACAAAAATTAGCCAGGCATGGTGGTGCACGCCTATAATCCCAGCTACTTGGGAGGCTGAGACAGGAAAATCACTTGAACCCCGGAGGCAGAGGTTGCATTGAGCCAAGATCAAGCCATTGCACTCCAGCCTGGTGACAGAGTGAGACTCCGTTTCAAAACAACAACAACAACAACAATGAAAGAATTAGGATTCTCCAGCCTGACCAGCACAGCTCCTAGCGCCCCAAGGAGGGATTGGAAAGAAGCTGCTGGTGTGAGTGAAAGCTCAAGCCAGGAGTCAGGTTGGCCTCCCCCTGGGTACCCACAGGGCTGTAGGTGGGCAGCAGAAGGGAGAACCATCTAGGTTGACAGTCCTGGTGTGTTGGTGGGAGAGGAAGGAAGAGAAGGAAAAAACGCAATGGGCAGGAAAGGAGGAGAGGAGGGACGCTTCCATGAGATGAGCTCCTACTTTGTGCCGGACAATGCAAGGTCTTTTACGTACATGATCTCATTTAATCTTCTAGATTCTATGAGAAAAATATGAGGATACTCTAATGCTACGGCATAGAGACAACTAGGGGTCCAGGGCTTGAATCTGGTGCCTTCTTTTTCCCTGCCTTTGGCTACTTCCCCAAATGTCAGGATGGGACCGCATGGGATGGAGAGACTGCTCAGTCTGAGAGCTGGGGAGGCTCCCTGGAGGTGGTTCTGTTGGAGCTGGGCCAGGAAGGTGGGGTGACAGGAAGGGGCTTTCTAAGAGCCCTGCTAAGAGCCACCCAGCGACTTACCTGGGCTGGCTTAGTTCTAGGTGGAGGGAGGGGGTGTGAGCAAAGATGGATTATCTGGGGAAATGATGCTTCTTTATTTTCTTTTTGCTTCTCCCCTTCTCTTTTGAAAACCATGATGCTTTGAGGGGAGAGCAGACAGACCAGTTTGTCTCAGAGAACAGGTCTGGGGAGATGAGAAGGAGGTCAGAGACTCGGGGAATGTAGGGACCTCAAAACCCAAGTCCAGCAGAGGACTTTATCCTGAGGACAGAGGTGACCCGGGGTTGGTTTTAAGGGAAAGTGCAGGCCCAGAGTTGGGGGTGGAATATGTGAGGCCTGAGTCCCCAAGAAAGAAGGCTGCTCAGGCCTTGGCATGGCCTGGGAGAGGGGTAGAGAGCAGGTGGGGGCCGTGGAGGCAGGGCTGGGGAAGAGGCAGGGCAGGAGGAGGTGGCTCTGGGCAGTGTCAGATGTGGGAAGAAGGCACTCCCTCAGGCCTAATCTCATCAGGAAGAAAGAGGCCTTGTCTTGGTTTGCTCTCTGACTCAATCTGTACTTCCTGTGGGCCTGCAGAGAGGCATCTGTGCTGGACCAGAAGGATGGGCGGCGCGGGGGTGGGGAAGGCGGAGACCTGAGGACAGGACTGTTTGCATTTGCTGGCTACAGACAGCTTCTGCCTCACTGGTGATGGTCGATCCCCAAAGGAGGGTCCCTGGATGGCTGCATTCCTGCTTCCCTGCCTGGGCTGTGCTGATGGAGAAAAAGCAAAGGGCTCCTTCCCCCGCCCCTTCACCTCCTCCCAGGCCCCTCAGCACTAGGGCAAGGCGGGGCCTTCTGGCCTCCACCCGGGAAAGCCCAGCCCAGAGAGATGCACAAATGCACTCTCTTGGATTCTTTTTGATCAGTAGGAATTGTCAGCTAGCCTTCTGCATGTGTGTGTCTGTTCCTCCATCATCATGGTTTGCACCAGGAGTTGGAACTCTCCCGAGCCACTCAGCCCCTGGCAGGCTGCTTTATGCTTTCTGGTTTGGGGTTTTTACTTAGATCCCCAAAATGCTGGGGCCCCGGCATGTACCTGTTGTGTGTTAAATCACATCTCAGTGTCCTGTACACATTGGGACCACAACAATCTTACTAGCCAATGTCTTTTGAACACTAAGTATGCACCAAGTGTCACTCTGCATGCTGTGCGTCTCACCTTATGTAAGTGTCCAGGAACCCCTGAGAGAGTGTGGACCTGTGACTGAACAGCCTGGCTTCAGATTCCAGCCCAGCCACTAACTAACTATGTGATCTTCGGCAAGTTATCTAACCTATCTGTGCCCTGTTTCCTCATCTTAAAAGTGGGGCTACGACAGTACATGCATGAGGGTTGAGTTAGTATGTGGAACATACTTAACACCTAATCAGCAATATAGGTGTTAGCTATTATGTGTATTTGTAGTGCCTGGTTTTCCTGGTGAGGAAATAGACACATTAAGTAACTTGCCCAGAGTGGCAGATAGGAAATGATAGAGCAGCACTGTCCAGCAGAACTTTGTTCAGAGATGGGTGTGTTCTTTAATTACAGTGTTCATTGGGTGTTGCTTATATGGTTTCATCTGTGATTATTAAGCACATGTGGCTTTTGAGCTCTTGAAATATTGCTAGTGTGACTAAGGAGCTGGATTTTACACTTTATTTAATTTTAACTCTAATTTAGAAGCCTTGTGGGACTAGAGGTTCTGTGTTGGACAGGGCCATTTAGAGTCAAGATTAGAACCCTGACAGTCAAGCTCCGGGGCCTGGGCCACTTTTGTGCTCTCCTGCTTCCTTCTTGCTTAAATGTTTTACAGTGGAAATGTAAAGACACATACAAAATTAAAGAGAAGATTCAAATAAATCCTCTTGTACCCTCACCCACTTTCAGTAGCCATCAGCAGCCTGTTTCATCTCTACTTGCTTATTCCCTCCTCCTCTGTCCAACAACCCCAAGTTATTTTAAGATAAGTCCCAGATGTTATATCATTTCATCTGAATAGTAGGTATATGTCTCTAAAAGATAAAGACTGTTGTCTAATATAAGCACAGTATTATTACCACGCCTGATGGCAACAATTCTTTAATACTGTCATACTGTCAGGTGCCCACTCCGCTTTCCCTGATTGCTTCCTGATGCCTTTTTGCAGTTGGTGTGTGTGAATCTGTATCCACTCAGGATCCGCACATTGCACTTCCTGCTATGCCTCTGATCTCTTCAGTCTCTTCTGAACTATAATGACCCTTGTCCCTTTTTCCTTGTCATCTTTAAAGAAACCAGATATTTTAAAATATATATATGTATATTTCATTGTGCTAAAATACCCATAGTATAGTATTTGCCATCTAAATCATTCTTAAGTGTACAGTTCAGTGTATTAAGTACACTCATACTGCTGTGCAGCCACCGCCACCATCCATCTCTAGAACTCTTTTTATCTTGCAAAACTGAAGCTCTATATCCATTAAACAATAACTTTTCATTCCTCCCTACCCTCAGCCCCTGGCAGCCACCATTCTACTTTCTGTCCCTGGGATTTTTGCCTACTCTAAGTAACTTATATAAGTGGAATCACACACTGTCTTTTTGTAACTGGCTTATTTCACTTAGCATAATGCCCTCAAAATTCATCCATGTTATAGCATGTGTCAGGATTTTCTTCCTTTTTCTTTTCTTTTCTTTCTTTCTTTCCTTTTTTTTTTTCCCTTTGAAACAGGATCTTGCTCTATCACCCAGACTGGAGTGCAGTGGTGTAATCATAGCTTACTGCAGTCTCTAACGCCTGAGCTCAAGTGGTCCTCCCACCTTGGCCTCCCGAGTAGCTGGGACTACAGGTGTGTGCCACCATGCCCAGCCAATTTTTTTTATTATTATTATTTCTAGTAGAGATGAGGTCTTGCTGTGTCACCCAGGCTGGTCTTGAATTCCTGAACCCAAGCGATCCACCTCATCCTCCCAAAGTAGAATTTTCTTCCTTTTGAAGGTTGAATAATATTTCATGGTATGAATATACCACATTTTACTGATCCGTTCATCTGTGGACGGACACTGGGGTTGATTCCACATTTAAGCTATTGTGAATAATGCCGCTATGAACGTGAGTGTGCAAATATCTCTTCGAGACCCTGCTTTCGTTTCTTTAAGGGTGTATATTCCAGAAGTGGAGTCGCTGAATCATATGATCGTTCTATTTTTAAATTTTTGATGAACTGCCATACTATTTTTCATAGCAACTGCACCATTTTACCTACCAACAGTGCACTAACTCAGATTGTTTCAATCAAATTGTTTGCTTGCTTGTTGTTGAGTTGTTGGACTTCTTTATATATTCTCAATAGTAACACCCTATCAGATAGATTTGCAAATATTTTCTCTCATTCCATACGTTGCCTTTTCACTCTGTTGCTAGTGATACAAATACAAACAAGTTGTTAAATACAAACAAGTTGTTAATTTCCATGAATACAGTTTGTCTATTTTTTTTTCTTTTGTTGCCTATTCCTGGTGCCATAACCAAGGAATCATTGCCGAGCCCAATGTTGTAAAGGTTTTGCCCTTTGTTTTCTTCTAAGGTTTTTTATAGTTTTAGCTCTTCTGTTTAGGTCTTTGATGCTTTTTGAGTTAATGTTAAAAACCAGAAAATTTAGCATGTAGGATTTCCTGTGTTTTTTTCCTGATTGCCTCTGTGTGGCTGTTGAACATGTTTCTCCACACTCTGTGTGTGTAGTTACATACAAAGACTCGGTCAATATTGGGTCTCATTTTTTGGCGAGGCCACTTTATAAGTAGTGTTTCCTGTTGCTTCATATTAGCAGCACATAATGTCTGGTTATCTCTTTTAGTGATGCTAAGATTGGTCAGTGGGTTCAGGTGTTGCCAAACCATCCATTACACCACTGAGTCTCAAACTTGAAGCTGAGGGGCTGGTTAAAGCAGAGTGGTGAGCCCCGTCCCTAGAATGCCTGATTCAGTAGGTCTGGGATAGGAGGCTTGAGAATCTGCAACTCTAAAAAGTTCCCTAGTGATATAGTTAATGGGGGACTGCACTTTGAGAACTACTGCATCACATCCATGATGTGTTTCTGTTATCCTTGCTCCTAACATGCACTGGAATCACATGGGAAGCTTAAGCAGTGCTGGTGTCTGGGTTCCCCACCCAGTAGTCTGATTTAAGTGATTCTAAGGTGCAAAGTTGCAAGCCCCTGCCCTGCATGTTAGCAGTCCCTCAAGGTCACACCATCTCATCTCTTCCTGCTCTTGGCCATTTTCCTAAGAGGTATGAACATGTGGAGAGCAGTGACTGAATTATTCATTTCTGACCCCTCCGAGCCCTGCTCCTGGCACGGCTTGGCGCAGAATAAGCACCAAGCCAATATCGGATGAAGATTGGAGACTGAATGAAATCCTCTTCACCTCTCTTTATAAAGCTTCCTGGATTATTCTGCTTTGAAATTTCTATTCTCTGGTTCAGTATGTTAGGCTCTTTAAGAAGTGGATTCTAGCGCCTCCTCTCTTGCAGGCAACTTGACAAAGTCAGGGCTGCTAGGGATTTACAATAGAATTGTTATGTGTAAGCGAGGCACAGTGGCTCATGCCTGTAATGCCAGCACTTTGGGAGGCTGAGGTGTGAGGATCGCCTGAGGCCAGGTATTCAAGACCATCCTGGCAACAGAGTGAAACCCTGTCTTTACAAAAAAATTAGCCAAGCATGGTGGTACATGCTTGTTCTTAGCTATTCAGGAGGCTGAAGTCATAGGATTGCGCGAGCCCAGGAGGTTGAGGCTGCAGTGAGCTGTGATCACACCTCTGCACTCCAGCCTGGGCAGCAAAGTGAGGCCCTACCTCAAAAAAAAAAAGAATTGTTACACACAGACCTTGGTGGTGGTGGTGGTGGGAGAGTGACCAACTTATCCCTGTTTGCCTAAGTGAGACTTCCCCCAGTTTAGCACTGTAAGTCCTGCATCCCTGGAACCCCTCCACAATCCCAGGCAAACCAAGACAGTTACCCTACTTCTGTGGAGAGTGGCAAGGACCCTTCTTGCTTTGAAGGAGGGAGGAAAAATTACCCTGTGGGGTGAGACTCTTAGGTCCTAGCACCCTGGATCCCGCTGTATCACTTCAGACCTTGTTGCTGGCCAGTACAAGGCAAAAATTAAGACACCTTGTGCCAAGAGGTGGTGGTTTAAACCAGGGCCTGGCCTCAGATTCACAGAGGCCAGTTGTGAATAAAATCCTTACAAAGGAGAAGTAGCTGAGCCTTGTATTTGTTTTCTTCCTGCCTGGTGAGAAAGGAAGGTGCTGTGGGAAATGGTTACTCAGATGCCTAGGTTGGCAGCAGGGTGGCCTTACCCTCCATGGGCTTGGACTTCAGAGCCAGATATCCCTCCTGCAATGGGTGGATCAGAGACCCCATAAGGACTCTGGATGACAAAAAAGAGCTTTCCCAGCAAGTCTGGGGCCAAAGCCAGGATCAAGATGAACTGTGACGGATAATAGTGGGTCAGGGATTGGAGTCCAGGTGAGGGACCCCCATAATGAGATGTGGACTGTGTGAATTCTCAGCCTTCGTAGAGCACCTTCACATAGAGCGGTCTTTATCCTGATAAATGGTGACCTCTTTTCGATTTTTTGAAACAACTGGGTAACTTGTGGTTCTAATCTTCCCTAACTGTGGCTATGACATAAGTGTGATGGTTCAGACTCTCTCACCAGGCACTTACAGGTGGCAGCTCACTGTGCCCACAAGTCAAATTTTAAGAGAGAGAAAAGATAAAACTTCAAATATTATATGTGAAACCACAAATTTACAAAGGGGAACTGGTAGCCAGCAATGCCTACCCATCCTGTTCAAAGACCAAATCAGGTCATTTCATTCTTTCCTTAAAGCCACAAACGATACAATTCATGAATAATCTATTATAATGGTTTGCACCACACCACACCCAGTTTGGGTTCAGTTTCAGCCACCCTGCAGCTAACCCTTGTCCTGCAATGAGTTTAGGGCTGGGCAAGGAAGAGAGGCCTTTGGAACAGGCAGGAAACTCTCTCTGTTTCTGTCGCTTTCTCTCTCTCTCTCTCTCTGTCTCTCTCTCTCACACACACACACACGCACGCACACCCCACATGTATGTCACAGAGGAGCACATTGCATAGCAGGAAGCGGGGGTCTCTGAACTAGTCCTCAGACTACTTCCCACCTGCACTGCTCATCATAACTTGACTTCAGTCTAGTCACTTCCCTTGCACCTCAGTTTTCCCATCATCAAATGGGGAAAATAATCCCCACCTACCTTGCAGGAGAGTTGTGAGCCACTGTCAGGCATTAAGAAATAAACTCAAGGCCAGGCACAATGGCTCACGCCTGTAATCTCAATACTTTGGGAGGCAAAGGTGGGTGGATCACCTGAGGTCAGGAGTTTGAGACCAGCCTGGGCAACTTGGCAAAACCCTGTCTCGACTCAAAATACAAAAATTAGCCGGGCACAGTGGCACGTGCCTGTAATACCAGCTACTCTGGAGGCTGAGGCAGGAGAATTGCTTGAACCCAGGAGGCGGAGGTTGCAGTGAGCCAAGATAGCGCCACTTCACACTCCAGCCTGGGCAAACAGAGCCAGACTCCTTCTCAAAGAAAAAAAAAAAGAAATAAACTCAGTGCGATGCAAAACCCAGAGATGACTAAATCCTTTTTAGGAGTGGGGAATTCACAGGCCTCGGAGCCTAATCCCATGGCATCAGGCCCACCAAGCCTGCATGGGATTGCAGCAGCAGAATGGATGCCATCTCCTGCCTTGTGCCCCAGCAGTCTGTCCCAGAGTGCCACACCTGAGAAGGCCTGCTGTGGCTTTGATGTGGGCCCAGCCAGATGGAATGGGGCAGGATAGGACGAGTGGCCTGGGATAGACCTGGCTTGAATAGGCTGTTCTGGCCCAGCCTGTGGGTGAAGGGCCCGCTACAGTACTTACTTGTGGGCAAGTGCCTGCTTGTAGGGAAAATGAAACTCCTGTTCTCTGAATTGCTGAATCATTAAAATCATGCATGCAGTGATACACGCATGCGCTCATGCACGTGTATATACACAGCCTCGGTTAAACATCCAAACGGATGCACATGTGCATGCACACCCACAAGAGGACACAGGCACTCATGAACATCCTGATGAATGCGGTTCTTGTGCACACACAGTACACACACAGGCCAGCACGTATGCACAAGCTTCACCCATGCATATACGCATACACTTCCATACCACACACAAAGGGAGAGGTAGCTGGCCTTGCTAGTGGCTGCCCCACCCCCTGCTTGTGTAATTTCCCTTCATGGCAGCAGGTCTGGAAGAATCTTAGCAGTGCAAATAAGAGTTAGGGTGGGGAGAGGATTGGGGGGCGGGCAGAAGGGCATTGATGTTCATGCTCCTTTGCTGTCAGCTGGCTTCATTCATGAGGAAGTGGGGCGCCTTTCTAGAGGGGTCTAGCTAGCTTCCTGGGCCTCCTTTTCCTTCTCTGTAGAGTGGGGGTGGTCGTGATCATGACAGTTCCTCTTAGGGGCAAAGGTGAGATCCAGGGCTGTGATGGGTCTGAAAGAGCTATTATCATCATGGGTATTGTCTGTGAGGACCTGGAGCTGCAGGCTCAAAAGCTGCAGGCTTGCGACAGCTGAGTTCAGCCCCCAGGCCTGCTGTTCACTAGCTGTGTGACCGAGTTACTGGCCTCAACACCTACATCTGAACCAGGGAGCAAGGTAGCACCCACTTGCTCTATTCATGCATGGAAAGCATTTGGAATGGCACCTGGCAGTTTGTAAGCACTCAAAAACTGTGACTACTTATTGCCACAGAGGTGACTGAGCTTGGGAGGTGTTGCCCAGGCCTTTCACGGCCTCCTCACTCCTCCTGGATGGGGAGTGGCTCTCGGGAGTTGGGCCAGACCCCAGGTACCCCCTACAGGTGCACAGACAGGCTGTAGAGGGAGAGAGCTCAGAGGGTCCAGAGGGGCCAGGGCTGTTGTTAATGTAAGGTCGTGTGGATTTCAGCGACTACCCCAGGCCCGCCACGTGCACTCAGGCAGCACATTTGGTTGATCCCACCTCCTTGGTATTTCAGTAACATCCTCTCCCCACCATCCTGCCCACGTCACTGCCCTACTTCAGCCCAGGTGACCATTGCCTCTCACCTGCTCTAACCTTTCCTCTGCTCAGTAGTCAGAGGAAAGTCTGAAAATTAAATCTGTTTCTCTATCTCCCCTGCTTTATTTATTATAATTATTATTAATTATTTTTGAGACAGAGTGTCACTCTGTTCCCTAGGATGGAGTGCAGTGGTGCTCACTGCAACCTCTGCCTCCCAGGTTCAAGTGATTCTCCTGCCTCAGCCTCCAAAGTAGCTGGGACTACAGGCCACGCACCGCCACACCCGGCTAATTTTTGTATTTTCAGTAGAGACGGGGTTTTACCATGTTGGCCAGGCTGGTCTCAAACTCCTGACCTCAAGTGATCCACCTGCCTCAGCCTCCCGAAGTGCTGGGATTACAGGTGTGAGCCAACACGCCCAGCCTCTCCCCTGCTTTAATTTCTCCAGTAGCTCCCCACTGCCCTCAGAGTTCAGGTACCTGAGACAATCTGGGTCCTGCCTCCTTCTCTGTGGCCATACCAAGCACAGGCAGCCACTTGCCATCTCCATGGGCCAGACTTGCATAGGCTGTATGAGTCAGGATGGGTCGCTGTGCTCCATGACAAAGAACCCCTTATCTCACAGTTCACTCTACAAGTGTATTTCTCTGTTGCACTGTAAGTCAGTAGAAGAAAGTGCTCTGCTACACACGCTTCTTGAGGGACCAACCACCTTATGGCCGCACCATCTGAAACATGCACCCTTCTCATCCCTTCGGCCAAGGACGAGAGTCCTCGAGGGTCACAGGCAGATTTCATGTGCTTTGGCCTGGAAGTGGCACACATCACTGCCTCCCATGTGTCTAATTAGACAATGGGTCATGGGAGGCAGTGATGTGTGCTATGGCTGCCTGACTGCAGGGGAGCAATGGGATGTCTGGTGAGCATCACCAGCTGCCACAGACAGGTGCACTCCCGCCACCCCCAGCCGTTGCTCAAGGTGAGGCAGAGGTGGGGGACCTGGAGCAGAGCCTGCTGACTTGCTCCTCGCTTTCCCACCCCCAGCCCAGGCCCAAGGTGGCTCCTCCGCTGCCACCAAGTTGCCAAGACCCTAGGGAGGTCATTTGTCCTTGTTGTTCCTTTCCAAGGGGACCCCCAGTACCCATTTCTCTCAAAACTCACTATAGAGAAAAGATGTGCTGCTCCTTAGCAGCTTGTGGCTTTTATCTTATAGACATCAAATAAATCCCTTTCTGATTCTGTTTTCCTTGTTGAATTGGCCACTAGGAAGCTCAGACCCAAATCTAAGGTCTACCTCCTCTGTGTAGTGGACCTGGCAGCACACCTAGCTTAACTCCTCCTGCATTTCAGGTGATCTCTTTTTACCTGCGTTTTCCTTGTGTCCCTATTTTTCCTCTTGTAGCTTTTTCGTTTCCTTCTATCTTGTATTCTGTTTCTGTGAGTCTTCTTAAATCCTTTCTGGAATCACATGGGCATTAATTAGTCAGCCCATCCCTACATTCTGTGCAGCTTCCTGTAGCTCTGGCAAGAGCAGCCCCGGTTTAGGGCAAAGCTCCCGAAAGGAGAGTTGGAATTTCTGAGCTTTACGGGATACACAAGCCCCTGCAAGGTTGACCGGCTACCTGGTTCTGTCTAAAGGGCTTGCCTCAGGGGTCAGGCCCTGATCGCTGTGACCTGCCTGAAGTCACACAGTGTAATCTCGTGCTGAGGACCTGAGCGCAGAGAAGAGCCTCATGGGTCAGCTGTGTGGGCGGGGTAAGCACCTTCTTTGTCTCGACCAGTGTAGGCCCAGCCAAACCTGCCTTCCCACAACTAGGGAAGGTGGGGGCCCAAGGGGGGGTAGACACTGTGCTGGATACTCCTGGAGCAGAGCCTTCTCCGAGGAAGCTCCAAGCCAGCAGAGAAAATGAGAACTGGCCCTGAACCCCAAATCAGGGTAGACAGTGTCAAGGGCTAAGGGCAAGGGGAGAGATGGCTGTCAGGGAACAGAGGAGAGCAAGATCTCTGCTACTTGGGGTATCAAGGAGGACTCTCTGGAGGAAGTGGCTTGGGAGCTAGGGAAGGGTTGGATTGGGATTTGTGGAGATGGGAACAGGAGGTAGGGGGATTGGAAAGGCAAGCCAAGCAGCAGGAGAGGGAAGGGCAAAGAGCCAGAGGGCTGGAGATGCAAGAGCAGGTGCTGAGGAAGCTGGAAGGTGCCGTTTAGAAGAGCTGGAAGAAATGAATCTTGGAATATGGAATGAGACCCCAGCCAGAGGTCTTGAATGCCAGGCCAAAGGATTTGGCCTTGATCCTGCAGGGCAGCAATGAATGGGGAGCATCAGAGGGTGATGTGAGGCCAGGGGCAGTGGCTCACACCTTTAATCCCAACCTTTGAGAGGCAGCTACAGGAGAATTGCTTGAGATCAGGAGGTTGAGACCAGCCTGGGCAACATGGCAAGAAAAAAAATTTTTTTTTAATTAGCCAGGTATGGTGGCATGTACCTGTAGTCCTAGCTACTTGGGAGGCTGAGGCAGGAGGATCCTTGAGGTCAGGAGTTTGAGACTGCAGTGAGCCATGATGACACCACTGCTCTCCAGCCTGGGTGACAGAGCGAGATCCTTCCTCAAAAATAATAATAAATCAAGGGTGATATGAGGTGGGGGTGGGGTGGGCAGGGCTTGGTATTCAGAAGGGTCCCTCTGGCCAAGAGGAGGCCCCCTGGTGTTATGGGTATGGGCTTGGCCACAGAAGAGGCCTAGACCCTCTCGCAGGCCGCTCGTGATCTGGCTCTCCTCGCCCCTGTCTTTTATTCGTTTCATTCACATTACCCAATATACATGGGGTGTGTGTGTGTGTGTGTGCGCGCGCGCGCGTGTGTGTTTTCTTCTTTTAAATTTCTCTTTGATAATCTTACTAAACTACATGTGGTTTCCCCAAACTGTTCTGTCTGCCTAAGACACCTTCCCCCAGCTCTCCCTCATCCTGCCTACATGACCAACTCCTACTCATCCTCCAGGTCACAGCTTAGTTGTCACTTCCTCTGAGAAGCCCTCCCTGACTGTCATGTGCAAAGCTCTGTTATTACACATAGTACGGTGGGTCCCAGTGGCCCAGACTCTCCTAGTAGCCTCACCCAGAGGACTCTTCACTCCTGTAAAGGCTGGGCTCAGGCCTACTGTTTCCAAACTACCTGGTACCTGGCACAGGGCCTAGACACACGTGATGCTTGGTAAATATTGAGTGAACAAATATAAGGCTGGACGAGGAGCAAAACAAGCTGAAGATGCCCAGATGATACTAGTGGTTGTGATTGCCACTATTGATCAAGTATCTGCCATGCGCCAAGGGGTCTAAATACATCATCTAACTTAATCCTTATGACAAGTCTATGAGACAGATACTTTTTTCAATCTCTCTGTCTTTTATTTTTTTTAGAGACAGGGTCTCGCTGTGTTGCCCAGGCTAGTTTTGAACTCCTGGGCTCAAACAATCCTCCTGCTTTGGCCTCCCAGAATTCTGGGATTACAGGCATGAGCCACCATGCCTAGCTGAGACAGATACTTTTGTTACCTCATTTTACAGATGGGGAAACTGAGACTCCAGAGGTTAAGTCACTTGCCATCCAGCTGATAAGAGACAGAGCTGGGATTGAAACCCAGGCAGGCTGGCTCCAGAGAGCACAGTGGTACCTACTTAGTTGGGCTGAGGGTGCTGGGCTGTCTGGTGAGACGGCAGATGGGGGTCAATGTGGTGGATTCTCTCTGTGGTTTTTCTGCCTTTTACATTCACACTCAAAGGGATGAAAAGCCTTAACACATCAGCAAGCAGGTCAGTGATAGCTATACATCATCCCATCTTATCTCACCAGGTCTATAGAAATAACAGTAATTAGAGTATTTTCACTTGGTCGCCCTTCACAGTGCGTCACCGTCCACGTTGAACTGACCACTGTCCTGCTTGTATCCTCTTATGTACTCTTAAGACGAGAGCTCTGTGTGTCCCATGATCAGGGCAGGGAGCCTCATACCCTTTGTCCCATTTGTCTCTTGCAGATGTCATGGCACCCCCAGTACCGGAGCTCCAAGTTCCGTCATGTCTTTGGCAAACCAGCCAGCAAGGAGAACTGCTATGACTCCGTACCTATTACCCGCAGCGTTCACGACAACCATTTCTGTGCTGTGAACCCCCACTTCATTGCAGTTGTGACTGAGTGTGCTGGTGGAGGGGCCTTCCTCGTCATCCCCCTGCACCAGGTAAGGACACCCCCAGGCCCAAACAGCTCTCTGGAGACAGTGCAGGACAGAGGGAAAGTGGAAAGAGCCTAGCTTTCTAGAAATTCCTAACCCTGCCCATTACTAGCTGTGTGACCTTGAGTAAGTCATTTCATCTCTTTGAGCCTTGGTTTCCTCACTGGGAAAAATACATCTGTCCTGAATTTTAGCCTCTAGCAGTTGGCCTAGCTACTCCTAGCACCTCTCCTCTTCTCTACAAAATAATTCTGCAAATTAATTTCCTTCTGAATAAAATATAATTTTTTAATGCTTTACTGGGATTACAGGAAATTGAGAAAGTCTCCAAAGCCACCTTCCCCACCAAAGAAAGGGAAATAAACATTGAGTCAAAACTAGCTAGGAGAGGCAAACAGTAAGCAAGCAGGAAGAACAGGCTTGTCCTGAAGGCAAGAGTTGCTAGTATAGGTTGGACGATATAAAATTGTGGATATTCAACTGGTTTTGACCCCAAAAAAGCAACAGTTTCACATAGGTCAGCCTAATAGCAAGTCCATTCAGGATGCCAACCCTAAGTCTCTACTTTAAGGCAGAACACCTGAAGGGGCTAGAGGGATCCCAGCTTAGTAGTGCCACTGGCTCACAGCAGAAACCGACATGAAACCTCTCCAGAGGAAAGGATCCACAACGTGGACATGATCCCCACAGATGAAACACAGGGAAATGTGAATTCACAAAGATCACAAAACATGTACACCACCATGAGTGAGAGTCAGTTGAAACAACAAATAGCAGACTTAGACCCCCAGACGACTTCAGAAGTTAAAAGATTATACAGGATTAGAATCTCATAGGCCAGGTTTCCTGAACACAATGCAATTGAGTTAGAAATCAATAACAAAAGATAAATCTTATATTCCCATTCTTTTGGAAACTTAAAAATATTTCTAAATAATTTATAGGCCAAAAACAAAATCCAAATGAAAATTTAAAAATCCTTGGAACTGATAAAATGAAATATATCACAACACTTACGAGATGTAGGGAAAGCAGGGCTTCAAGGGAAATCTATAGCACAAATGCTTATATTAGAAAAGAAGAAAGCCTAAAAAGTAATGACTAAACATTCCATCTAAGAAGTTGGAGCCGGGTACAGTGGCTCACACCTGTAATCCCAGCACTTTGGAAGGGCAAGGCCAGGGGATTACTTGAGCCCAAGTGTTTGAGACCAGCCTGGGCAACATGGTGAAACCCCATCTGTACAAAAAATACAAAAATTAGCTGGGCATGGGGGCATTTGCCTGTGGTCCCAGCTACTCAGGAGGCTGAGGTGAGATCACCTGAGCCCAGGGAGGTTGTGAGCCATGATTACAACACTGTACTCCAGCCTGGGCAACAGAGTGAGACCCTGTCTCAAAAATAAATAAATAAATAAAGTCAAAGAGCAGCAGGATAAACCCAAAGAAAGTTTGAGGAAGGAGAAAATGAAAAGCAGAAATCATGGAAGAGAATCTAAGGATATATTACAGAAGATCAAAAGGCCCAAACGTTTGTTGATAGACAAGCCCCTGCAGAGACTGGCCAACAGTAAAAGAGAACGGGTACAAAAAGCATCAGGAATGAGAAAAACAGTATCACAGCAGAACTTTGAAATCTAATAAGACACGAATACAAGCAACTGTATGCCAAGAAATTTGAGAACATTAACAATATGGGCAAACTCCTTAAAAAATACAATTTGTCAATACTGATTCTTGTAGAAATAGAAAGCCTGAATAATCCTTTAAAGGAATAGTCCTTTAAGTACTTTAAAAATTGAGCAATAGGCCAGGCGCGGTGGCCCATGCCTTTAGTCCCAGCACATTGGGAGGCCGAGGCCGAGGCTGGCAGATAATGAGCTCAGGAGTTCGAGACCAGCCTAGCCAACATGGTGAAACCCCGTCTCTACTAAAAATACAAAAATTAGCCATGCACAGTGGCGGGCGCCTGTAATCCTAACTACTCAGGAGGCCGAGGCCAGAGAGCCGCTTGAACCCAGGAGGCAGAGGTTGCAGAGAGCTGAGATCATGCCACTGCACTGCACTCCAGCCTGGGCAACAGAGCCAGACTCCATCTCAAAAACAAAAACAAACAAACAAAATTGAGCAATAAAATTTCCCTTAAAGAAAATAGCAAAAGGAAAGGCAAGCTATAGAGTGGAAAAGTATATAATAAACATGACAAAAGACTCATTTCTTTAATGTATAAAATGTAGCCAAAAATCCACAAAACACTGAACCAGCACTTCATAGCAAAGAAAATCCAAATGGCTAATAAGCATTTGAAAAACTACTCAACCTCGTTAGTAAACTAGTGCAATACCACTACACATCAGATTGTCAAAAATGACTAACACTAGTAAATGACAGCAAGTATACAGAGTTGTGTAAACTATCAGACACTTCTGATGGGAGTGTAAACTGGCACACCTGTTTTGGAAAGAAGAAGAAAATGCATATATCTGTGACCCAGAAATACCACCCATAGGTTTATACCATGCAGTGTGCACCACTGGAGCTTCTGTGCACCAGAACAGAAGCATGAGAATGTGCAGAGTAGCGTTGTTCGTATTATTGCAAAACTGGGAAAACCTGTATGTCCAAGAATTTCATAAATAAATTATGGCATATCCATACTAGTGAATATACGAAACCAGGAAAAGGAGTAAAGTGTAGTTATATACAACAACATGGTTGAGTCAGAAAGATAAGGTTGAGTGAAATCAGCCAAACAAATTTTAAACTATATCATTTAATTAACCTTAAATTAAAAACTGCTTACCCTAAACCATATTTTAACAGTTGCATAATTACATAGTAAAATTTTAAAGAAAAAACAAAGAAGAGACTACCGTGAAAAACAGAATGGCAGTTACCCCTGGGGGATGGAGAGGGTTACGATTGGAAAGCATCTCATGGGAGACCTCCTATGTGCTAGTAATGGTTCATGTTTTGGCCTGGGAGGGTAGCAATTATGAGTAATTTATTTTCCAGTAATTTGTTAAGCTGATAATTTTCATTCTTTACATTTTTGCATGTTTCTTATGTTTTACATACACACACACACACACACACACACACATATATATATACACACACACACACACACACACACACACACACACACAAACACATAAGAAAGACTCCAGGCCTAGATGGTTTTACAGACAAATCCTACAAAACTTTCAAGGAACAGATTCTAATCTTTTACAAACATTTCCATGAATAAAAAAGATGAACAACTTCTTTCCTCATTCTGTGAGGCAACCTTGACACCAAAACTAGGCAAGGAGGACAGAATAAGAAAGAAAAAATATATATATATATTGATCGGCCGGGCGCGGTGCGGTGGCTCAAGCCGATCCCAGCAATTTGGGAGGCCGAGACGGGCGGATCGCGAGGTCAGGAGATCAAAGAACCATCCTGCTAACACGTGAAACCGTCTCTACTAAAAACTACAAAAAACTAGCCGGGCGAAGTGCGCGCCTGTAGTCCCAGCTACCCAGGAGCTGAGGCAGGAGAATGGCGGTGACCCGGGAGAGCGGAGCTTGCAGTGAGCTGAGAATCTGGCCACAGGCACTCCGCCTGGGTGACAGCGCGAGACTCCGTCTCAAAAAAAAGAAGAAAGAAAGAAAAAAATATTGATCAATCTCACTCATGAAGATGGATGCCAAATTACTAGCAAATTACAGTAAATAACAAAAGATACATTTGGACCAAGTTGGATTTATTCCAGAAACTAAAAGTGGTTTAATATTAGTAAACCTATAAAGGCAAATCATCATATTAGCAAGTGAAAGAGGAAAAACCATATGATCATGTCATAAATGGAGAAAAAGTGTCGATAAAGCCCAATACCCAGGCATGAGAAAACTCAGCAGCAACAAAAAGAAAATTAGCAAATGAGGGATAAGAGAGAATTTCACTAACCTATAGCAAACAGCATTTTAAAACCTTTTTATCTTGAAACAATTTCAAGCCTACAGAAGATTTGCAAATAAAATTGAACTAATTCCTGATTAAGCTTCACCTGGTTTACTGGTTTTAACGTTTTGCCTCTCGGGGTGTGTGTGTGTGTGTGTGTGTGTGTGTGTATGTATGTTTGGAAACAAAGAAGTTATAGACATATAACCTGCGCAGCATAGCAAGACCCCATCTCTTAAAAAATTGTTTTTTAGTTAGCTGGGCACAGTAGTACACACCTGTAGTCCCAGCTACTCGAGAGGCTGAAGCAGGATAATTGCTTGAGCCCAGGAATTTAAGGTTGCGGTAGCTATGAAAGCACCACTGCACCCCAGCCTGTGTGACAGAGTAAGACCTCATCTCTTAAAAAAAAAAAAAAAGTTATCAGCCAGACATGCGCTGGCTCACGCCTGTAATCCCATCACTTTGGGAGGCTGAGACAGGCAGACCACTTGAAGTCAGGAGTTCGACATCAGCCTGGCCAATATGGTGAAAACCCATCTCTACTAAAAATACAAAAAATTAGCCAGGTGTGGTAGTGGGTGCCTGTAATCCCAGCTATTTAGGAGGGTGAGGCAGGATAATCGCTTGAACCCAGGAGGTGGAGGTTGCAGTGAGTTAAGATCGCGCCGTTGCACTCCAGTCTGGGTGACAGAGCAAAACTCTGTCTCAAAAAAACAAAAAAAGAGAAAAAGTTATAGAGATGACCCTTTTCCCCCAAATACTGTACTTTGGTCTGTATCTTCTAAGAACGAGAATATTCTCTTACATAAACACATTCTAGAAATTTAACACTGATACAGTGCTAATTATAATATACAACCCAAATTCAAATTATATCAGTTGTCCCAGTAATGACCTTTATCGTAGCTTTTTTTTCTGATCTAGAATCCAATTCAGGACCACGCATTAATTGTCATCTCTTAGCCTTTCTTATTTCATGATATTAACATTTTTCAGGAGTAAAGGTCAGTTGTTCAGTAGAATGTTTCTAAATTTGGACTTACCAAATTGTTTCCTCGTGATTAGAATCATTTATGTATTTTTGGCAAGAATATTGCATGAGTGGTGCTATATCATTTTTAGATCATTATGTCATGGGACACATGATGTCAGTTTGTCACATTATTCATACTATTAACTTGACTTATTTGTTAAATAGTGCAAACATCATTCATAAAGGGGAAATGTTAGAAGCATCTACAGACCAGGCAGGGTGGCCAACACCTATGGGCCCAGCACTTTGAGAGGCCAAGGTGGGCGGATCTCTTGAGCCCAGGAGTTTGAGACCAGCAACATAGTGAAACCCCATAGCTACAAAAAATGCAAAAATTAACGAGGCATAGTGGCGCATGCCTGTAGTCCCAGCTACTCAACAGGCTGAGGCAGGAGGCTCCCTTGAACCCAGGAGTTCCAGGCTTCATTGAGCCATGAACGTGCCACTGCACTCCAGCCTAGGTGACAAAGCGAGACCCTATCTCAACATAAATAAACAAAATAAAATAAAATCAGGAATAAGATAAAAGGTCATGTCCTGCACAGTAAGACTAGGAAAATGTAACTTGTCAATACTGATTCAAGTAGAAACAGAAAGCCTGAATAGTCCTCTACCAAACACTGAGCAATAAAAATTTCCCTTAAAGAAAAGACAAAAGGGCCGGGCGCGGTGGCTCACGCCTGTAATCCCAGCACTTTGGGAGGCCGAGGCGGGCGGATCACGAGGTCAGGAGATGGAGACCATCCTGGCTAACACGGTGAAACCCCGTCTCTACTAAAATACAAAAAATTAGCCGGGCGAGGTGGCGGGCGCCTGTAGTCCCAGCTACTCAGGAGGCTGAGGCAGGAGAATGGCGGGAACCCGGGAGGCGGAGCTTGCAGTGAGCCGAGATCACGCCACTGCACTCCAGCCTGGGCGACAGAGCGAGACTCCGTCTCAAAAACAAACAAACAAAAAAGACAAGAAAAACAGCAAAAGAGGCCGGGTGCGGCGGCTTATGCATGTAATCTCAGCACTTTGGAAGGCCGAGGCGGATGGATCACCTGAGGTCAGGAGTTTGAGACTAGCCTGGCCAGCATGGTGAAACCCCGTCTCTACTAAAAATAAAAAAAAATTAGCCGGGCGTGGTGGTGCATGCTTGTAATCCCAGAGGCAGGAGGATTGCTTGAACCCAGGAGGCGGAGGTTGCAGTGACCCGAGATCGCACCATTGCACTCTAGCCTGGGCGACAGAGCAAAATTCCGTGTCAAAAAGAAAAAAAAGATGGAAAAAGAAAAACAAGTTGAAAGTTTTAGGATGGAAAAGGAGGAAATAAAACTGCTGTTATTTACATATTTAATTGTCTACGTAGAACTCAGAAGAACATGTAGTCAAATTATTAGAAAAATAAGAGTATTTAGAAGGTAGTGCATACAAGAATCAGAACACAAAAATGAATTGCATTTGTACATACTGGGAATATTTAGATGATATAATTAAACATTTGCAATAGAATAAAAGAAGATTGGATACCTAGGAATAAACAAGCAACACCTAGAAGGAAAATGATAGAACATTGTTAAAAGACTAATAAAGATGACCTCAATAAATGGAAATATTTACTATATTCATGGATAGACACTTTTACTTCCTCCCTCAAATTCCCACAGCATTCTCTTTTATTAGGACATATTCCAAGCCTATTTTTTTCCTTAGACCCATGCCCTGACTACTTTGAATTAGAGTCATTTGTGTTTTTCTGCTAGTACCTCCTAATGTAGTTGGGTGCATAATTGTTGCTCATAAATTTTCATTGACTCCACAAATTATCTAATGGTTATTCATCCAGATAAATAGGGAGGGCATAAATGGCCAAGGGAAGGGCATAAGCAAAGGCATGGAGGTGCAACTGTATATAGAATGCTCAGGAAGCAATGCAGAGAACAGCTGTCTGGCCAGAACAAATAAACAATCTGTGAAGGAGAAGAAGGGGAGTACCCTGAGGAAGTGGACGGGGGCCAGCTGAGCAGAGACTTGAATGTTGGGGTGAGGCATGTGACCTGTATCCTAAAGAGAGAGAGAATGTTTCAAGCTGGGGAGGGACAAGTGCAAAATGGGATTTGTAGAAAGACATAAAATGGTAAAAATGGGACGGACCCCTATAGATGGCCCATGTTGCTACTTGTTTCTTCCAAGCTCTGCATGCTTGTAAAAGATTATGTCCACCAAACAAACTGCATTCTTAATTGATTCAATAATTAGTTGGTTTTCCTGACTTTTATTACTCAAACTCTCAGAACTGTCACTGTTTCTCACTTGCATGAACTGCTCAGTGTAAATGGGTACTAACAACTGATATAAAGAAAACGTGATCGAGTGTGACGTGGGTGGGGAGAGGGGACCTAGTTTAGGCAGGATGGTCCGGGAAGACATTCCTGGGAAGGTGACCTTTGAGCAGAGAGCCACTTGAGGCTCTAGAGAGAGAGTATGCTGGCAGAAAAAATAGAGCATGCAAAGGCCCTGAGTGGAAATGGGTTTGGTGTGTCTATGCATTGTCAGCACGTCGGCAAGAGTGGTGGGAGGAGGTGAGGTCAGACTGGAGAGTAGGGCCTGGACTGTGAAGGTGTCGTAAGCCCAGGCAAGAGTCTGGACTCTATCCTGTGTCCAGTGGGAAGCCACTGGAGGGTTGAAACTCGCTTGTCGGCCGGGCGCAGTGGCTCAACTCTGTAATCTCAGCACTTTGGGAGGCTGAGGCAGGCAGATCATGAGGTCAGGAGTTCGAGACCACCCTGGCCAATATGGTGAAACCCTGTCTCTACTAAAAATACAAAAAATTAGTTGGGCGTGGTGGCAGCCGCCTGTAATCCCAACTATTTGGGAGGCTGAGGCAAAAGAATTGCTTGAACCCAGGAGGTGGAGGTTGCAGTGAGTCGAGATTGCGCCACTGCACTCCATCCAGCCCAGACAACGTGCAAGACTCTGTCTCAAAAAAAAAAAGAAAAAAAGAAACTCACTTGTCCTGCACAGCCTGATCCTAGGTAAAATGTGTGATTCTCTTTGGGCTTTTTGAAATATCATAAATAGCTCAAAGACACCTGTTAATCGCTGTCATCACAGACTCCTAGGAATCCAGACCCAGCAGGAGCTATGATACAGTTTGGATGTTTGTCCCTCCAATTCTCATGTGGAAATGTGATCCCCAGTGTTGGAGGTGGGGCCTGATGGGAGGTGTCTGGGTCATGGGGGCAGCTCATGAATGGCTTGGCGCCCTCCTTGTGATAATGAATTCACCCAAGATCTGATTGTTGAAAAGAGTCTGGGACACCTCCCCGCCGCCTGCTTTCTCCCTCTCTTGCCATGCGGCACACCTGATCCCCCCTTCATCGTCTGCATGATTGGAAGCTCCCTGCAGTCCTCACCAGAAGCAGATGCTGGTGCCAGGCTTCTTTTGCCACCTGCAGAACTGTGAGCCAAACAAACCTCTTTTCTTCATGAATACTCAGTCTCACATATTCCTATATAGCAATGCAAAATGGACTGACACACCCAGGAGCCACTGATCAGAACTTCTCACACTTTAGTGTTACAACACAGATTCTGATGCAGTGAGTCTGAAGTGGGGCCAGGGAATCTGCATCTCCAACAAGCTCCCAGAGATGCCCAATAAAATACAGGATGGCCGGTTTAATTTGACTTTCAGATAAACAATAAATAATTATTTTGATTTTTTCTTTTAATTAAAAGTTTTTTTTTTTTTTTTTTTTTTTTTTTTTTTTTTTTTTGAGGCGGAGTCTCACTCTGTCGCCCGGACTGGAGTGCAGTGGCCAGATCTCAGCTCACTGCAAGCTCCGCCTCCCGGGTTTACGCCATTCTCCTGCCTCAGCCTCCCGAGTAGCTGGGACTACAGGCGCCTGCCACCTCGCCCGGCTAGTTTTTGTATTTTTAGTAGAAACAGGGTTTCACCGTGTTAGCCAGGATGGACTCAATCTCCTGACCTCGTGATCCGCCCGTCTCGGCCTCCCAAAGTGCTGGGATTACAGGCTTGAGCCACCGCACCCGGCCAAAAGTTTTATTTTGACATCATAGTAGATTCACAAGCAGTTACAGGAAATAGTACAGTGCAATTCTGTGTATCCTTTACCCTGTTTCTTCCAGTGGTAACATCTTATAAGACTACAGTACACAGTACAGTATCACTGCTGTGATATTGGCATCAATACCGTCAAGATACAGAACATTCCATCATCACAAAGATCTGTTCCCTCCACCACCATTCCCTCCTTAACGCCAGATGGCAATTAACCCGCTCTCCATTTCTATACTTTTCCCATTTTAGGAATGTTACATAAATGGAATCATATGATATGTAACCTTTTCAGCTTGGCTTTTTTCACTCAGTGTAATTCTCTCACAATTCAGTTGGGTTGCTGCATATATTGAGTATTGATCATGTTTTTTGGGATTTTTTTTTTTTTTTTTTTTTTTTGAGACAAGGTCTGGCTCTTTCACCCAGGCTGGAGTGCAGTGACGTGATCTATCTCACTGCGGCCCTGAAGCCTCCCCTTCCTGGGCTCAGGCAATCCTCCTACGTCAGTCTTCCTAAATAGCTGGAACGACAGGTGCATGCCATCACACCCAGCTAATTTTTGTATGTTTTTTATGTAGAGGTGGGGTTTTGCTATGTTGCCCAGGTTGGTCTTGAACCCCTGAGCTCAAGTGATCCACCCACCCCAACCTCCCAGACTTCAGGAATTACAGGTGTGAGTCACTGTGCCTGGCCTCAATTGTATGTTCCTTCTTTCTTTTTTAAATTTATATGTATTTATTTATTTACTTTATTTATTATCATTTATTTATATGTATTTATTTATTTACTTTATTTACTTTTTTTATTTACTGCACTCCAGCCCAGGCAACAGAGCGAGACTCTGTCTCAAAAAAAAAAAAAAGTAGATAAAAATAATATGATGACCTTTCCTCAGCCCAGATTCTAGAAGTATCAAGAGCTTTCCCTCTTGCTTCACCCATCCCTTTTCCCTGAAGTGTTTTAAAGCAAATCCTGGACGTTTTGTCATTTCAACCTCTGCCCCCCGCCCCCCGCCCCATGTCAGTATGCAATAAATAAAGTAAATAAATAAATAAAGTAATAAAGTAAATAAATAAAGTAAATAAAATAAAATAAAATAATTATTTATTTATTTATTTTTTTGAGACAGAGTCTCGTTCTGTCACCCAGGCTGGAGTGCAATGGCATGATATCGGCTCACTGAAACCTCCGCCTCCTGGGTTCAAGAAATTCTCCTGCCTCAGCCTCCCAAGTAACTGGGACTACAGTCACACACCACCACACCTGGCTAATTTTTTATACTTTTAGTAGAAATGGGGTTTTGCCATGTTGGCAAGGCTGGTCTGGAACTCTTGACCTCAGTTAATCTGCCTGCCTCACCCTTCCAAAGAGCTGGGATTACAGGCATGAACCACCTTGCCTGGCCTCTTTTTTTTTTTTTTTTTCCAATAGAGACGAGGTCTCAGGATGTTGCCCAGTCTGGTCTCAAACTCCTGAGCTCAAGTGATCCTTTCACTTCAGCCTCCCAAAGTGCCAGGATTACAGGCATGAGCCACCACTCCCGCCTCTGTGTTCTTTCTTATTGCTGAATAGTATTCTGTGGTATGGATGCACTACAGTTTATATAACCATTCACTCACTGAAAGCCAGTGGGTTGTTTCGAGTTTGGGGCTATTACAAATTAAGCTGTTACAAACATTTGTGTACATATTTTTGGGTGAATTTAAGTAAGTCTCCATTTCTCTGGCATAAAGGGCCAGGAGTGCAGTTGCTGAGTTATTAGGGAATTGCATGTTTAGCCATATAAGAAACTGTCAATCTATTTTCACAAATTTTTGGTGTAAGTAAAATATTGCATGGGACCTACTTACACTGAAAAATTAGTTGTTTATCTGCAATTTGAACTTTACTGGGCATTCTGTATTTTACTCGCTAAATCTGACTTCCCTCCTCCTAGGTGATACCAATACTACTTATTTGCCAATTGCATTTTCAATAGCAAGGCTCTAATCTAGCTCATGTTCATAATTATGGAAAAATCTCAAGCACAAAAGTAGATAAAAATAGGCCGGGTGCGGTGGCTCAAGCCTGTAATCCCAGCACTTTGGGAGGCTGAGACGGGCGGATCACGAGGTCAGGAGATCGAGACCATCCTGGCTAACACGGTGAAACCCCGTCTCTACTAAAAAATACAAAAGCTAGCTGGGCGAGGTGGCGGGCGCCTGTAGTCCCAGCTACTCGGGAGGCTGAGGCAGGAGAATGGCGTAAACCCGGGAGGCGGAGCTTGCAGTGAGCTGAGATCCGGCCACTGCACTCCAGCCCAGGCAACAGAGCGAGACTCTGTCTCAAAAAAAAAAAAAAAGTAGATAAAAATAATATGATGACCTTTCCTCAGCCCAGATTCTAGAAGTATCAAGAGTATTCCCTCTTGCTTCACTCATCCCTTTTCCCTGAAGTGTTTTAAAGCAAATCCTGGACGTTTTGTCATTTCAACCTCTGCCCCCCGCCCCCCGCCCCATGTCAGTATGCAATTCTAAAACCAGGGACATTTTCTGACATAACCATAATGCCAGGATCACATTAATAATAACTCCTGTGTCACCTGATTCCTAATTCATGTTAAATGGTCCCTGGTTGCCACATACATGCCACTTTGCTTGTAGTTTGTTTGCCTCAAAGTCCAGATGGGGTCCACATCTTGCATTTGATTGATGTTTCTTTTTTATTTTTTCTTATTATAAATAGAGATGGGGTCTCACTATGTTGCCCAGGCTGGTCTCAAACTCTTGGGCTCAAGGGATCCTCCTGCCTCAGCCTCCCAAAGTGCTGGGATTATAAGCATAAGCCACCACACCTGGCCAATATGTTTCTTATTAAGTAACCACATCCAGTACTACTGTGCAGGTGCCATCCCAGAGCACTTACCTGCACAGATAGGCCTTAGAGGCTCTTTATTGTGTTGTAACCAGGCTTGGAGCGATTATGCTGATGCCTTATGAACATTAGCCCTGTTTATAGGGGATCTTGCACCATTGCACAGATGAGGTCGCTGAGGCTCAGGAAGATGACTTCCCAGAGGATCCTGTGCAGTGTGTCCAGGACCCGAATGGGAGCCGAGACCTGGGTGTGGCCTTGCGGCCTTGCTCTCACTTCACTGACCTGCGGCTCCTGAGGTTTGGTGCTGATTTGCATCAGCTTCTACTCATTACCAGGATTATATTCCGTGCCAGGCAGAGAGGTATCAGTAGGCGAGTGATGTGAGAACAAGGAAGGGACAAGCTAGCTAATGATTTAATGAAGTACATATATTGCATTGAGATCGGGAGATGTCTGGCCTTGCCACAGAGTCCAGGAAGTCCTTCTCAGAGGGGCTGGGCTGCCCCAGGCAGTTTCAGATGTCCCAGAGGGAGTGACACTGCAGACAGGGTCCCTCCCTCTTGCCTGTTGTGACCCAGGGTGAACTGGTTAGAGGGAGGCTGGAGGTGAGTTTCGCAACCTGCAGCCTTGGCAACCAGGGACTGTACCCAGGGAAACAAAGGCAGCAGGGGAAGGCTGGGGAGAGGCCAGGACTGTGCTCCTGAACCTGGGGCCCAGCCTGCCGCAGAGTCACTCCAGGGAGGGGGTGAAGAAGGTGGACTTTGCTGTGAGGTGTGGAGGGTGGGGAGGAATGAAAGCAAGAGCAGGCAGAGTCCCTGGGGGTCAGCCCTGGAACCCTGCTGGGAGTAGACAGGCCAGAGGGGACGTGGGCCTGAGGGCGTAATGGACACCGTGGCCTTCAGGTGCCTGGGAAAGGCACTTCACTGCCATGCTCTTCAAGGCCAGCCTTAGCCAGCACAGTGCCTTACACCTGTAATCCTGGCACTTTGGGAGGCCAAGACGGGAAGATCACTTAAGATCAGCAATGTGAGACTAGCCTGGACAACATAGTCACAACCCATCTCTATTTAAGAAAAAGAAAAAAAACAAAAACAAAAACAGGCCACACTCAGTGGCTCACACCCGTAATCCCAGCACTTTGGGAGGCCAAAGCAGATCACTTGAGGTCAGGCATTCGAGACTAGCCTGGCCAACACAGCGAAACCCGGTCTTTACCAAAAATAAAAAATCAGGTAGGTGTGGTGGCACATGCCTGTAGTCCCAGCTACCTGGGAGGCTGAAGCAGGAGAATCACTTGAACCTGGGAGGCAGAGGTTGCAGTAAACCAAGATCGCACCATTGCATTCCAGCCTGAGCGACAGAGCAAGACTGTCTCAAAAAACAAACAAACAAACAACCAAGGCCAACTGACCCTTCTCAAGCTGATGTGTGTCCACATCACTCAGCTGCTTAGATGCCTCCCAGGGCTCCCTGTTGCCTATAGATAAGGCTCTGCCTATCTCATCAAAGCCCTCTATGCCCTGTCCTAGCCAACTGTTTGGAACCTCAGAGCCTTCCATAGCACATATCTGTTCCATCCACACAAATTCCCCTTCTAGAAAGACAGGGTGTGGGCTAGTCTGATGTTTTGGAAGTCTCTTCCAGTTCTAGGAGCTTGTCCAGCCTGGAAAAGAACATACTCAAGGAATGGGTCCTTGATGATAACCATGGTGTGAGGACAGCAAGAGCAGACCAGGCCATAAGAGGAAACATTCCCAGTCCTGGCTCTGCTGTCCTTAGTACATGATTGTCAACCTCTCTGAGCCCCAGCCCTCTGCGCTTGTAAATGGGGAATTCTTGTACTATGTCCTGGGGTGGTTGGGAGGTAAATCAAATAATATGATCAAAGCACCTGGCACTGGGCCTGGCACATATATGACTCCCTAGCTTATGGTTTCTAAAGAAAAGCTTTTTTTTTTCTTTCTTTGAGACAGGATCTCACTCTGTTGCCCAGGCTGGAGTGCAGTGGCATGATCATGGCTCACTGTAGGCTGGAACTCCCAGGCTCAAGTGATCCTCCTGCCTCAGCATCCCGAGTAGTTGGGACCACAGGTGTACATCCCTACGCTGGACTAATTTTTGTAATTTTTGTAGAGATGGGGCCTGTTGCCCAGGCTGCTCTTGAACTCCTGGCCTCAAGCAATCTGCCTTGGACTCCCAAAGTGCAGAAATTACAGACATGAGCCACTGTGCCCAGTCAAAAAGCATTTTAAAACCTATTTCTTATAGACATGGGAACATGTCTGATCCAGCTGCCTGCGTTCACCAGTAGGAAAACAATCAAGCCACCAGTTCATTCACGGAGGGCATGCCTGGAGACACTGCTGTGTAGGAAAGGATGGGAGTCCCCCAGCAGAACAGTTTGCCCCCTCAGGGAGTATATCCCCTGGCCCCTGAAACATACCGAGCAACAATGAAACTGGGTAATGGTAATGAACTATGACGAGCTTCTCCTGGCTAATATACTGAGCACATACGCTTAGCAAGTACCGGGCCCTGTCTTCAGTGCTTTACTGTGAATGAGGTGCTACTACTGTTGTCATTTTGTAGACAAGGAAACTGAGGCATAGAGAACTGAGGTCACTTGCCCAAGGCCGCACCGTGGTAAGCGATGTGGCAGGGATTCCACCCCTGGAAGCCGGCGTCTGCCTGCCCGCTTCACCTCTGCTACGTTGTGTGTCCTCCCTCTGCCCATCCTGCCACCCCTGTCTCCCAGTCTCCACCCTGAGCTGTTGGGATGCTCATTTGAGGTCGTGACTATGATGCTGTTGTAGAAACAGCTGCTCCCTTGAGTGCTGAGGGTTGTGACAGTGGCCTCACGACGTCTGCCTTTCTGGCAACGGAGGTCTGCCCTAGAGCGTCCCCAATCCGGTCCCCCACCTGCCTGGCTTCTCCTGGGTCCTTCTGTCCTGTCTTCCCCCTCTGCCCCAGGGCAACCCCTTGGAGACTTGGAGATGGTGCCTCTCCAGGCAGAGCAGCCCAAGCTAGGGTTCTGTGGGGTCTGTGAGGGGAGCAGGTGTGTCTCCCCTGATTTAGAGCTTGTACACCCCATCCATCAGAAGCCTGTTTCTGGCTGAGTGCTGGTCTAATGGGCAGAAGGTGGAAATGGCCTCCTGATGATAAATGCCCCTGACAGGCTTTTAGCAGCTCAGTCAATAGCCCACCAGGCTGGCTAATGTCTGCTCCTGCCTGTGGTCCTCAACGTAAAACCCTTTTAGAAGCAGAGCAATCTGCCAACCCAAGGCAGGGCAGGAGAGGTGGGGCAGAGAGGAGGGGTGGGGTGGGCTGGGGTGTGATCCAGCACCTTCCCTCATCAGCTGAGAAGGAAGAGAAGGCTGAGAAGGAAGAGAAGCTGTCTAGGGCTAGGCCCTCAGCCACGCCTAACCCTAAGGCACCTTCCCGGAGTCTGTGGGAGGCGGGAGGTGTGGGTCTGAATGAGGCTCCTGGGCAGTTTGCCTCCCGTTAGCCCGAGGGCAGCCTGACAATCAGCTCTTCTGGCTTTTCTTGAGAAACCACACTGCAGAAATTGGGGCATGGCCGTGGGCCAGAGTCTAGAGATAAAGGCCCTGAGAGCAATCAGTGCCCCACAGTCAAAGACACAGTACTGCTCTTGGCCTTCGACCCAGGAAACGATCCAAGAGAAAGGAAAGGCTGTGTGCAGGAAGGAGACCAGGGCATGGACTCACAGAACACTGGTGCTCCCCCAGAGCACAGGAAGTACAGCACCAGGCTTACACTTGGGGGGCCAAAGGCCTGGGCTCAAGCCCAGCTCTGCCCCTCACCTTCGCAGTGACCCTGGGTGAGTCCCTACTCCATGCTGGGTTTCCCCAAGTCTGCGGTCCAAGAGAGGGTGCTGGGATCCATTCGAGATGCCTGCCACAGGTGCAGGATAAGGCAGTGCAGCTGTGGGCTCCATTCCTGGTCTCTAGAGCCCTTCAGGAACTACAGTTTTATAACAGAAGTTTTTGGCTAATCCTGGATGGACCAATTTTTTCAGAAAATCTGTATTTTGTTTTAAACACCTTTTAAATTGCAAAATTTACATAGCTAAAAAAAAGACAACGATATTAAAGCCAGCCATTTATTCCACCGTCTAGATATAACCATGATTAACATTTTGGCTCATTCCTTTTAGTTTTTTTTTTTCAGTTTTGACATACAAATATACGTACGTATACATCTAATAAAAGCTTCTGTTGCTGAGCATTTATAGTAACATCTGACTGTTGGGCTCTTCATGCATAGTATCTCATTTAACTCTCAACAGTCCTGCAAGGAAGAGATTATTATTCATTCACATTTTACAGATGAGGAAAAAGAGGCTTGCAAATTTTGAGCAGGTGCACAACACACTCAGGTTTTAATTTTCGAAAACTCACCTTGAGGACAGTGTACAGGATGTCCTGGAGGCTAAGCAAGAGGTCACTGGCAGCTGGGCGCAGTGGCTCAAGCTTGTAATCCCAGCACTTTGAGAGGCCAAGGCGGGCAGATCACCTGAGGTCAGGAATTCAAGACCAGCCTGGCCAACAGGGCGAAACCCCGTCTCTACTAAAAAATACAAAAATTAGCCGGGCGTGGTGGCGCACACCTGTAATCCCGGCTACTCAGGAGGCTGAGGCAGGGAGAATTGCTTGAACCTGAGAGGTGGAAGTTGCAGTGAGCTGAGATCGCACCACCACACCCCAGCCTGAGCAACAAGATGAGACTCCATATCAAAAAAAGGAAAAAAAAGAATGGTTAGTGGCTTAAGCGTTGGTCCCGTGGAGACCTGGGCCAGAGCCTGTAGGTGCAGTGTCCTTCCAAGACCCTAGCTCCAGGTACTGCCCTGCCAGGGCAGGGCAGGAAGCATGTACCTCTCTCCTCTGTCCTGCTGTGAAGGAGGCAGAGACCGCTTGAAAGAAAGAAAATTTTCACCTCCCTCCATGTACATCACAAACGAAGGACACAGTCCACATTCTTTCCCTTTTTTTGGTTCTCTTTCTCCCTGTGAATGTGTAGGTGTGTGTACAATTTTTTGTTTTCAGAACCATTTGAGGGTAAGTTACATCCATTTTAGCCCTTTATCCCTAAATACTTCTGTGTTTCCTAAAAATACAAATATTCTCTTACATTACCCTAGTACATTATCAACTTCTATAAGTTTAATGTTGTGATAATACTTTAATCTACCATTCTTGTTCAGATTTGTTAAATAATGTCCTTTATAGCGTTGTCCCCTCCAGTAGGGGATCCAGTCTAGGGGGAGGTGTCTGATCACTTTTTCCTGAGGGGAGAGAGCTGGATTAGCCAGCGTATTTCCAGAGGGAGGCACAGGACCACCTCCTCTGTTTGCAGAGCTACTAAAATGTATGTATAGGCCAGGCATGGTGGCCCATACCTATAATCCCACACTTTAGGAGGGCAAGGTGGGAAGATTGTTTGAGACCAGGAGTTTGAGACCAGCCTGGGCAACATAGCAAGACCCCATCTCTACAAATAATTTTAAAAATTAGCTGAACTTTGTGGCACGCCTGTAGTTCTAGCGTGGAACTTGGGAGGGTGAGGCAGGAAGATTGTTTTACCCCGAGTTCCAGGCTACAGTGAATCGTGATTGCACCATTGCACTCAGCCTGGGAAACAGAGCGAGACCCTGTCTCTTAAAAAAAAAAAAAAGTACAGTGTTCTCTCTACACAGATGGGGAGGTGATGGAGGAAGAGAAGGTTGGGTGTTCCCTGAGTCCACCTTGTTCTTGAAAGTCCCTCTAGAAAAAATCCTGAGACTATTGATTCTGCAAAGTCAAGGACTATGTTGTGTGTTCACCTTGCAATCAGCCCCTCCACAGTACCTGTGCCCTGGGCACCTCGGGAATATTTGTGGGATGGATGGATGTTGGCCAGTTTTCTTCTCAGCTGTCTCTTTCACTTAGATATAAAAATGGTTGGGAGAGCATTCTGGTGGGTAGCTGAAGAACCTGGGACTAGATGGTGGATGTGGGCTGCATTGGCAAGCCGAGGGCCTGGGTCCTGGTCCCTCTTCTGCCAGGGCCATGCAATGTGATATGCAAAATGAATGGACTGGTCGCTGCCAGTCCAGGGTTCTGTGAATGAACTGGTGTGGTTTCTCTATGACCTCAAGAAATCCAAGTCTGTTGGTGGAGTTGGAAATAGCTTCAGGGCTTTGTGGCATGGGCTGGGGGACCTGTATGTCCCTCCCAGCATCTATATAGGAATTCTCATCAGGAAAGGGGAAAATGAAGGAAAAGACCCTTCTATGTAATTGAGATAGAATTCACATGCCAGAAAATTCACCATTTTTGGTTTTTTGTATTTTGTTTAAGACAGGGTCCCCTTCTGCTGCCCAGGCTGGAGTGCAGGGGCACAATCACAGCTCACTGCAGCCTCGACCTCCCAGGCTCAAGCAATGCTCCCACCTCAGCCCTCCAAGTAGCTGGGACTACAGCCATGCAACACCATGCCTGGCTCTTTATTTATGTATTTATTTTTGAGACGGAAGTCTCACTCTTTTGCCCAGGCTGGAGTGCAGTGGCACGATCTCAGCGCACCGCAACCTCTGCCTCGCAGGTTCAAGTGATTCTTCTGCCTCAGCCTCCGGATCCACCCACCTCGGCCTCCCAAAGTGCTGGGATTACAGCCGTGAAACACCATACCAGGCCTAATTTTTTTATTTTTTGTAGAGACAGGATTTTGCCATGTTGCCATGTTGGAAAATTCACCATTTTTAAGTGTACAGTTCAGTGGATCTTAGTATATTCACAAGGCTGTGAATATACTGTGAATAAACTGTCACCACTTCCTAATTTCAAAATCATTTCATCACTCCAAAAAGACACCCCTCACCCATTAGCAGTCACTCCCTATTGCCCCTTTTCCCAAGACTGAGGCAACTGGAATCTGCCTTCTGTCTCCATGAATGTATTGTTCTGCATTTTTCATATGCATTACTTAGGGTTCCAGATACCAGGTACCAGGGGGATGCATTAATGTGCTCAGGTAATGAAACCACATCTGGAACATCATCTAAGTGGAATCACACAATGTGTGGCCTTTTGTGCCTGGCCTCTTCTTCTAGTGTTTTCCAGGTTCATCCATGCTGTAGCAGGGACCAGTACTTCATTCCTCTTTTTGGGGACAGTGGTATTCCGCTGCATGAATGTACTGCATTTTGTGTGTCCATCCTTCACTTGATGGGCATTTGGGTTGTTTCCACTTTTTGATATTATGAAGAATACTGTTTTGAACATTGGTGAACCAGTTTCTTTTCTTTTCTTTTCTTTCTTTTTTTTTTTTTTGAGACATAGTTTCACTCTTGTTACCCAGGCTGGAGTGCAGTGGCGCAATCACAGCTCACTGCAACCTCTGCCTCCCAGGTTCAAGTGATTCTTCTGCCTCAGCCTCCCGAGTAGCTGGGATTACAGGTGCACGCCACCATGCCTGGCTAATTTTTATATTTTTGGTAGAGACAGGGTTTCACCATGTTGGCCAGGCTGGTCTCGAACTCCTGACCACAGGTGATCCACCCACCTTGGCCTCCCAAAGTGCTGGGATTAGGTGAACCAGTTTCTTATAGACTTATCTTTTCATTTTCCGTGGGGATAGACCTAGGAGTGGAATTGCTGGGTCATGTGGGAACCGTTTAACCTTTTGAGGAACTGCCAGACTATTTTCCAAAAGAGCTACACCATTTTACATGCCCGCCAGCAGTGTATGTGGGGAAATGCCCTTTTATTGAACATCTGCCATGTGCTAGCCACAGTGCCAGACCTCCCTCCCATGATCCTCACACCAACCTGTGAAATACCTGTGATTGCTCCCTTTTACTGAGGAGGACACCAGAGCTCAGAGAAGGAAGTAACTCCCCTGGATCACACAGGGAATAAGTAGTAAGGCCTAGATTCACACCCAGCTCTGTCCCTTACATGTTCCCGTTGACTGGTTGCTGACTGATTACGTGACTGTCCAGATGCTAATGTGGAATCCACTTCCTCCCCAACCCTCCTGGGCACTGTCTTGCAGACAGGGAAGTTGGACCCTCACTACCCAAAGGTCTGCGGGCACAGAGGGAACGTTCTGGACGTCAAGTGGAACCCTTTTGATGATTTTGAGATCGCCTCCTGTTCTGAAGATGCCACAGTGAGTGTCAGCCGCTGAGGGGCTTCCCCTTCCTGAAGAGTGGGATTGGGGTGGGTGGGGTGGAACGGTACCTGTTCTTGGCTCTGGTGCCCCTGACTCCATCGCGGAGTTGAGGTCACTGTGTGGGGAGGTGTTATGTTAGGTAGAGGAGGAGACATTCTAGGTGCTGTAGGACTAGGGGCACCACCCCTCCTCTCTATGGGCCTTAGTTCCCCACCTATAAAATGGGCATAATAGCTCCACCCAGCTAATAAAGCCCAGTGAAAATGTATATTCCGATGGGAAAGCCTATCCTTTTGGGGGGCTATAAAAGGCTACAAGAGGCATTTTTCTGGTGATCAGAAAAGATGTTCCACTTAATCCCACAGTGAAGAAGCGAGCTGTAAAAGGCTGTGAGGGCCTTGGATGAATGTGGACACTAAAACCATTCCAGCAGCTTCAGTCTCACTCACTTTTTTGAGCCTGTGTTCTGTACCAGGGTTATCATCCCTACCCCAACAATGTGCAGTGTTACTTATTTATAGATCATTTTGTACCCACTTCTAAAAAGAACCACAGATGTGCCAGGTTCAGTGGCTCACACCTGTAATCCCAGCACTTTGGGAGGTTGAGGGGGAGAATCACTTAAGGCCAGGAGTTGGAGACCAGCCTAGGCAACATAGTGAGACCCTGTCTCTACTAAAAAATTAAAAATCACAGATACGGCCGGGCGCGGTGGCTCACGCCTATAATCCCAGCACTTTGGGAGGCCGAGGTGGGTGGATCACAAGGTCAGGAGATGGAGACCATCCTGGCTAACACAGTGAAAGCCCGTCTGTACTAAAAATACAAAAAAATTAGCCGGGCGTAGTGGCAGGCACCTGTAGTCCCAGCTACCCGGGAGGCTGAGGCAGGAGAACGGCGTGAACCCGGGAGGCGGAGCTTGCAGTGAGCTGAGATCGCGCCACTGCACTCCAGCCTGAGCGGCAGAGCAAGACCCCGTCTCAATAATAATAATAATAATAATAATAATTCACAGATATGATCAGATGATTAAAATAAAGCTAAAAGTTGTTATCACCATTTATTGTGAGCCACTGTATTCCTCACTGTCACCATACTCATTGTCTCACAGTCTCCCCAGCAACCCCACAAGATAGGACATTTTTCTAATGGAGAAGCTGAGGATCAGAGAGGTACAGCAACGTGCCTAATGTTTCACAGCCTGTGGGAGGCAGAGCCAGACTGAGGCCTGATTCCAGAGCCCATTCTGTTTCCAATGTGCCGTGACACATCTTTAAAGAGCAGCAGCCACAGATGGAGAAAGTGAGGAAATACTAGAAATGATGGCTAAGAGGGGTTGCAGCAGCCAAGCTCCTAGCTTAGCTAAGAGCTACCTGGCAGCCAAGGCAAAATGGGCAATAGAATGTATTGCAAAACCTTCAGTTAGATCAAAAGAAGCAGACCAGTTCATCAGGAAAGGAAAGCAGAAAATTCAAAGAGGATTTGTGTCGGTTTCCATATAGCAGATGCTGAGGAACGTAAAGGACAGTGTCTGCCGAGGTGATTTTACCAAAGGGACAGTCAGGTCCTGTGAGAATTGGCCCTGTCCCTAGGGAGTACAGGGCCTCTGGCAGGATGTCAGATATCTGAAACTGTCCCCACTTTTGTAATACCTGCCTTTTCAGAACTGCTTTGAAGTCTCCCATCAAGATCTTTATTAAATCTCTTGCTAGCCTCATTGCCTGCCACTGTCCCTTCCCCGATGCCCCAGGGCAGGACATAACTGTTGGGAGACTGAAGAAGGAAGGGGCTTTTCTCCCCGAAGCTATGCCCACAGTGAATTTATGGAGTGAATTCATTCCTGTTCCTCCCTGCGTTCAGGGCCTGGAGGGCACTGTTGCTCCTCTAGCACTGGGGAGTCTTCTCTGCTTCAGTGTTGTGGGTGGTACCTGCATCTTCCAAACACACCTGTTCACAATGTGTCTTCCTCCTGGGGTTCTATGTAGTGAGAGCCCTCACCAAACTGAAGTATCTGGAACCTGGCACTACTTTTGTGGGGTTGGCTTCCTGGTTTTAAATCCAAGATGACCAGGAAATAAATATTTGCTGAATTGAAAGCAAAGTCGTCTACCTGAAAAACCTGTATAACTCTAAGGGAAACAGTGTGTAAAATCAACTAGGGGCCAGAGAACCTTGCAGAACCAATAAGGAAGGTCAAGTCAGCAGCATCCCAGGCTTGCCTTGTACTCCATTTGTATGCCTCCGTGACAGGGAGCTTACTCTCCACCATGGCAGCCCCCTCCATCTTCAGACAACACTACTCTGGAAGGAAGTCCCAGTGCCTCTCCTCAGGCCCTCACCATGAAATACAGGCCTCTGACCCCATCCAGTCCAGCCTTCTGACCTTCAGAGTTTCCTCTTGCAGGCCATCCAGGGTTGCACCTGCAAAGCAAGAAGTTTGTCCCTGCCCTGCTCCAGAGACCTCTCTGGCTCCCTAGTGCCCTGAGGATGCAGCCTAAACCCTTCATCCTGGCATTTGAGGCTCTATCCTGGGCCTTTGGGACAAGAAGCGTGTAGAACACTGTACTGTGGGGGATATCCTAGCTTAGGAGGCCTGAAACCCAGCCACCTGCCCACCACCTCAGGCCAGCAGGGTGACAAAGATCTCTCAAGGGCAGATTTGGAGGCCTAGACTCATCCCTGGTCAGCGCTGACCCCTGCTCGGGCTGGAGGAGCTTGGGGAAGCCCCTGTCCCTCTGAGGACCCTCAGCTGCCTCTCCACTGCCCCTCAGTGCCCATAGCCACTGAGTGGGAGGTGACTATGGAGAGAGCTCCCTTGGTCCTTCTGCTGGTCACTGCCAGATCTGTGGCTTAGGCTGGTGATGGTGCCAAGGTGCCCTGGCTGATGCTCCCTTGGGCCATGTCTCCCCTGCCAGATTAAGATCTGGAGCATCCCCAAGCAGCTGCTGACCAGGAACCTCACGGCCTGCAGGAAGGAGCTCGTGGGCCACGCGCGCAGAGTGGGCCTGGTGGAGTGGCACCCCACGGCCGCCAACATCCTCTTCAGTGCGGGCTATGACTACAAGGTGAGTCTGGGTGTTCTTCTTCTGGGGCAGCCCCTACAAATTCCCATGAACTGGAATACAACAGAAATTTATTCTGTCACAATTCTGGAGACCAGAGATCGAAAACCAAGGTTTTGGGAGAGCCAGCTCCCTCCAGATGCCCTAGAGAAGAATCCTTCTGTGCCTCTCCCAGCTTCTGGTGGCTCCAGGCATCCTTGGCTGATAGCTGCGTCACTCCAGGCTCTGCTTCTGTCTTCACACGGCCTTCTCTCTGTGTGTCCGTCTTCCTTATAGGAAGAGGAGAGCACCTGTCATTGGATCTAGGGCCCACCTAATCCATTATGATCTCATCTTAGCTAATTTCAGCTGTGAAGACCCCATTTCCAAATAAGGTCACATTCTGAGGTTCTAGGTGGACGTGAGTTTTCAGGGGACCCTGTTCAACTCATTACAGCTTGCCTGGAGGGGATGGGATGGCACTGCCCAGCAAATCATTCCACTCACCCTGCTCCACTGACAACCAAGCATGCAGGTGGTAGGCTTTGTAGATTGGGACCCACAGTACAGGAGACCTCGATTCTCTTCCGACTCAGTCTCTGACCTGCAGTATAGCCTGGGAAAGTGCCTTGACTTCTCTAGGCCTCAGTTTCCCAATCTGTACACAAATGGAATTGGTGGCACCATAGCTATGGCCTTTTAGTTCTTTCCTTTTGACACTACAGGGATTTACAGAGGCACCTCGGGACCCTCTGTGATGGATAAAAGGAAGGTGGGGGCCGAACATGGTGGCTCACACCTGTAATCTCAACAGTTTGAGAGGCTGAGGTGGGAGGGTCACTTGAGCCCAAAAGTTTGAGACCAGCCAACATAGTGAGACCCTGTCTCTACAAAAAAATGGAAAAAATTAGCCAGGTGTGATAGCATGTGCCAGTAGTCCCAGCTACTCAGGAGGCTGAGGTGGGAGGATCACTTGAGCCCAGGAGGTTGATGCTACAGTGAGCCATGATATGCTACTGCACTGCAGCCTGGGCAACCCTGTCTCAAAAATAAATAACTAAAATGGTTGTGGGGAGCACTGAGGGAACCTGGGCCCTTACTCTTCCGATCAGAAGTGCTTTCTCATCTGTTTGTACAGGGTGTCTGCAGAGCTGCTGCATGTGTTTGTGCTGGTTGTTCTATACACAACTTCAAGGGGCACTAATCACGTCCTAGGCTATAGGAATGGATTGCCCTGGAGCTCTGCATGCACAGCCTGTGCAGCTAAACATACAGCCCTGTTGGTGTGTGGGAGGCGCAAACTGTTGCTAATAACTGAAACCGCCTGGATTAGCTGGTTCCCTGGGGTCCTCCCAGCATGGATGTTTTGTTGCTCAGAGGCAGGTGGCGTTTTCCTTTCACCACTAGACAGCCTGGCCCTGAGATTCCCCCTCCTGCGACAAGCAGCTTCAGCCTGCACATCATCCTCCCACCGAGGCTTCTTGGCCAGGCTGCCAGCTGCGCCACCCTCCCGGGGATACTGTATTTCACTGCATCCTGGCCAGTGTGTGACTGTGGGGGCCAGGGGCGGGGTGGCCCCTGTGCTCAGAGTTGGCTCTCTGCCATGCAGGTGATGATCTGGAACCTGGATACAAAGGAGTCTGTCATCACAAGCCCCATGAGGACAATTAGCTGTCACCAAGATGTGATCCTCTCCATGTCCTTCAACACCAACGGCAGCCTGCTGGCCACCACCTGCAAAGACCGCAAGATTCGGGTTATCGACCCCCGAGCAGGCACCGTCCTCCAGGTCAGTGCTGGGTCAGGGACTGGCTCAGGCTCAGAGGAGCAAGGGGCAGAGTGGGGACAGGGGGAGGCTTCAGAGAACAGGACAGTGATGCTGTGAGCGTCTGGGCCACGCCTTCACAGGCAGCATCCCCGTGTGTCCTCTCGGGATTGCTGGAAGGTGGGATATGCCCTTTCCATTTTGTAGGTGTGAAAACTGAGGCCCTTGAGAGATGAAATGACTTTACCCACATGGAGAGCTGGAATCTGAACCTTGTCTGACTCCAAAGCTTGTTGGCGTGCCTCAGCTCTGGCCAGGGGGTCAGGAGAGCCGACCATACCACTGTTTAGCCACTGTGCAGCCTTGGGCAAGCACTTCCTGCTCTGGACCTCTGTTTTCTCATTTGCAACAATGGGCTGTTAGTCCTTCCTCTCTGAGGATTAGATAAGACAGTCCAGGTGGCAGTGCCCACCCTTGTAGGGGTGCCTGATACTTTTTCAGCAAAAACAGGGAGCTGAGCAGAAGTTTGCTTCTGTTCTTGCTCAGAAAAATAACTCTTAACAAAGATAGCTGGGAGAGACTCCATGTGGATGACAGGGATCCAGGTGGTGCCCCTGGAAGAATCTCCAGGCAGAGCTGGGGCGAGAAAGGGAGGCCTTCCAGGTAGAGCGGCAGCATAAGCAAAGCAGGGAGACCAGAAACCCTGCCCCCTGAAATCCCCTCCAGCGTTTCTCCAATACCAACTGCACATGTCCCTCCAGGAGGCCAACTACAAAGGGCACCGGGCCAGCAAGGTGCTGTTTCTGGGGAATCTGAAGAAGCTGATGTCCACGGGCACATCCCGATGGAACAACCGGCAGGTGGCCCTGTGGGACCAGGTGAGGGCTGCACCCCATCCCTCACCATCACCCCTCAGCTGAGAGCCAGCGTCATTCATTCATGCATGCATTCATTCAGACACCCATTTATGTCTCACACATTTAGTGTAGACTGCCAGGTGCCGGGGATCTGGGGATGACTAGCAGGGAGATGCCGATAGCCCCGGGTGAACCCAGACCCTGTGCATCTTGCCACTCTAGGGAGATGGGTCAGGATCCAGGGGATGCCCTGGGCTAGAGGAGGAGAGGTAGCTGAGTCTGGGACCACGACTAGGAGGAAGGGAGAAGGAGAGGGCCATCTGGGCAGAGGGGGCACCTGGAGCAAATGTGGTACTAACAGGTATGGGGAGATTTCATCAGGACAGCTGAGGGTGGGGTGGGGCGAGGTGAGGGCCAAGCTGGCGGTAGTGTTTTGAGGGAGCATTTGACAGGAGTTTCAAAGATTGACAAATCACACTTTCTCTCTGAGTCTCCTTCATCTATTAAAATAAATTTTAAAAAACAGGTAGGGGAAGATTGGAATGAGATCAGGTGTGTCAAAAGTGATTTGTTATGGCCAGGCATGGTGGTACGTGCATGTAATCCCTGCACTTTGGAAGGCCATGGTGGGAGGATCGCTTGAGGCCAGGAATTCGAGACCAGCCTGAGCTACACAGCAAGACCCCCATCTCTGCAGAAAATCAGCTGGGTGCAGTGGTGCACGTCGGATCGCTTGAGCCAAAGAGTTTGAGGCTGCAGTGAGCTGTGATCGCACCACTGCACTCCAGCCTGGGTGACAGAGTTAGACCTTGTCTCAAAAAAAAAAAAAAAAAGTGATTTGTTAAGGGCAGAGAGCTCACAAAATAGGTGGCAGCAGCATTTTAGTGCCTTTAAGATGTCATCTCCACCAGAGAGTAGCCCACACATTGGAACCCAAGAACCAGAGACATCTTCCCCCAGCACACACATAGAAAAAAATCTCACTTTTTCTCTGACACACACACTCTCGCCCAGAGCACCATGGCAGGAATTCTTATCTATGGGAGCACCACTGAGGGCCCCCAGGAGTGACCCAGGCCTTCCCTGCCTCCCCTTCCCCTGCAGGATGACCTCTCTGTGCCTCTGTTGGAGGAGGACCTGGACGGCTCCTCGGGCGTGCTGTTCCCCTTCTATGACGCAGACACCAGCATGCTCTACGTGGTGGGGAAGGTCGGCTTGGCACGGGAGGGAGGTGACTGCCTGGACCCCTGAGACAGGGGCAGACAGCAACCTGGGGCTGTTGGGAGCACGGGGCAGGGATGGGCAGGCCACTCGTCCCCTGTGAAAAGGAAGCCCTCCCACCCTCCTGGCCCCCTAAGAACACCTGGAGCCAGGGCTCTGGCTGGACACCTTGAGCTTGTCCCTTCCCAACTGCAGGCCCAGATATGGGGAGACCATTGGTGTTTCTCAGCAGCGGCATCTGCTGAACTGGGGGCAGAACAGGTCTCCACTGGGTAGGACTATCCCATATCTGGCAGCCCTGGCTCCTGCCCACCAATGCCAAGAACAGCATCTCTCCCCCTCCATCCAAGTCATTATGACAACCAGAAATGTCCCCCATGGTAAGACCTTCTGGATGATCTCTGAGGCCACCCCAGTTCTGACCTTTGCTGCTGCTCTCAGATAGGAGTGGGATTTGGACTTGTCTTCCCAGAGCTTCTGTCTTAGAGGAACAAGGGTGGGCTTTGGGTCATGGTGGGGGAGGACTGAATTTTAAAATAAGGGCCTGGGCCCAGCACAGTGGCTCATGCCTATAATTCCAGCACTTTGGGAGGCCAAGGTGGGAGAATCAGTTGAGCCCAGGAGTTCAAGACCAGCCTGGGCAGCATAGTGAGACCCCATCTCTACGAAAATGAAAAAATAAAAAATTAGCCAGGCGTGGGCACACACCTGTGGTACCAGCTACTTGGGAGGCTGAGGCGAGAAGATGGCTTGAGCCCAGGAGGTTGCAGTGAGCTGTGATTGCACTACTGCTCTCCAACCTGGGCCATAAAGTGAGACCCTGTCTCAAAAAAATAAGACAAAATATAAAATAAGATGAAGATCCCCCCCATCACCCTACTGCCTTGGTGACAGGGCCCCCGGTTTCCTGGTGTTCCCTTGAGTGAGATGGGTTTGCCGATCATCAAAAAAAAAGCCAGGTTTTTGCTGCATTGCTGGGTTGCTGATGAGCTGATGAGATCCAGCTCTGAATCTCACCCTCTCCTTCCTCCTCCTCCTCAGGGAGATGGCAACATTCGCTACTACGAGGTGAGCGCCGACAAGCCTCACCTGAGCTACCTGACTGAGTACCGCTCCTATAACCCACAGAAGGGGATCGGTGAGTGAGGGACACTGAAGTTCATGCCTGTAATCCCAGCACTTCGGGAGACCGAGGAAGGAGAATCGGGGTCAGAGCTTCAGTGCTGGGTCTGGGGAGACAGGGATGAGTCAGATGGGAGGAGAAACAGCATAGCAACACTCTGACTTATGGGGGCTGTACTTGAGGTGGGCAGCAGCACAAAGGAGGAAGTTGAGGAAGGCTTCTCAGAGGAGGCAACATTGGAGGAACTGAAAGAGGAAGCAGAGCCCAGCAGGGGAGAGAGGGATGTGTTCTAGGTCAAGGTTAAGCAGTTGCAACAAGAGCAGAGATGGAAAGGGCTGACCTAAAAGAGCCTCCAGGAAGCAGTCCTCAGCTCCTTTCTAAGTGTGTCTGAGGATAAAAACCCAGCTATATTTCTGTAATCTACAAGAAACCCACTTTAAACATAAAGACAAGGCTAGATGAAAAGTAAAGGACTGGAGAAAGATGCACCATGCTAACCCTACTCAAAAGGAATCTGGAGTAGTTTGATTGAGAGCATTTGGGTCACAGGAGCTGTGGGGATGGAGATGGAGACCCTTAAGCAGAGCAAACTGCCTATGAAAGTTCAGCTAATCCATCACTTTAGGAGGCCGAGGCTGGAGGATCTCTTGAGCCTAGGAATTCGAGGCTAGCCTGGGCAACAAAGTCAGACTCCTGTCTCTACAGATAAATAAAAAAATTGAGGTTCATGCCTGTGGTCCCAGCTACTTGGGAGGCTAAGGCAGGAGGATCGCTTGAGCCCAGGAGTGTGAGGCTGCAGTGAGCTATGATCGTGCCACTGGACTCCAGCCTGGGCAACAGAGTGAGACCTTGTCTCAGAAAGAAAAAATAGTTTAGCTAAAATAATTTAAATATTTGAAGGTGAAGAGTCTGATTAATTCAACTCTGTTTCCCAGCATAGGGCCCAGTCCAGTGTAGGTATTTGTCCCTGAGCTCTTTTCTGGGAGGAGGCTGGCCTCTGTTCAGGTCCAGGTGTGCATCCTGGCTTTGGCCCTTGCACTGTGGCCCCAGCCCAGCCAGAACCTCTTGGCCCTCCCTGACTGCCTGCAGGTGTCATGCCAAAGAGAGGACTTGATGTGTCCTCCTGCGAGATCTTCCGCTTCTACAAGCTGATCACAACCAAAAGCCTCATCGAGCCCATCTCCATGATTGTGCCCCGGCGGGTAAGGGCAGTGGGGACCGCGTGGGAGGGAGGTGGGGAACCTGTCCTGGAGAAGACAGATCCAGGGCTGTCCGGTACCAGAGCATGGAGTCCACATTCATGGGGCAACCACAGAGCGAACTTTCTCACAGCCAGGGTGACATCAGTGGGCGTCAGGAATCCTGGGTCTTGGCCCACCTCTGTTCTTGAGCTGCTGCGTGACCTCGGGCAAGTCCCTTTGTTCTCTGGGCCTCGGTTTCCTCAATTCAGCAGGGGTTGGGGAGAGCCTGCAGCTCTAAGGGCTCTTCCCATCTGAGCAGCCTACCCTACCACCCTCCTCACTGTCTGGATTTCTCCTGCAGTCAGAATCCTACCAAGAGGACATATACCCTCCAACAGCAGGGGCCCAGCCCTCCCTGACGGCCCAGGAGTGGCTCAGTGGGATGAATCAAGGTGAGGAAGACAGAGGAGAGGCCCAGACAAAAGTGGCAGGAACGTGGAGTGCCCAGTGGCCCCAAGCACCTGAGAGGCGTTGGGCCTGGATTTTTATTCTCTCATAACCTCAGAGGCCATGCCCTTGACCTTCAGTCCGCAGTGGGTAGCATGGTCACATACAGGTCCGGGAAATCAGGGGGCTTGACCCGAGGGCTCAGGAAACTCCAGCTCAAGGGACTTTGCCCCATGGAAAGCTTCTTTACACTCTGGGGCTATGCGGGGTGCCTGGACCACCTCAGCCAGACTCCCCATCCCCATTCCCCACCCCTAGCTCTGCAATTCTTTTTTTTTTTTTTCTTTTTTTTTCTTTTTTTTGGAGACAGAGTCTCGCTTTGTTGCCCAGGCTGGACTGCAGTGGTACAATCTCAGCTCACTGCAACCTCCACCCCACCCCCGCATTCAAGTGATTCTCATGCCTCAGCCTCCTGAGTAGCTGGGACTACAGGCACGTGCCACCGTGCCCAGCTAATTTTTTGTATTTTTAGTAGAGATGGAGTTTCGCCATGTTGGTCAGGCTGGTCTCAAACTCTTGACCTCAAGTGCTCCATCTGCCTCGGGAAGTGTTGGGATTACAGGCGTGAGCCACCGTGCCTGGCCTTTTTCGATTCTTCTTGACCCAGGAAGTCCTCCAGGCAGCAACCCCCACCCACCCAGGTCCCTCTGGCTGCTCTGCCTGTCCTGAGCCACTCTCCCACTCCTGCCAACATGAGGGCAGCCCAGCGGAAGCAGCCGCTCCCTCTCCCTTCCAACCCCCCAAACTTCCTTCACCCCCACCCCAGTGGCTGAGTGAGCCTCCTGGTGTACTGGAAGAGCCTCTGCTTTGGGGGACGGGGACCAGTGCCAAGTCCTAGTTCTGGATAACCTTAAGTAGGTTTTGCTCCCTGGGCCTCAGTTTCCTCATCTGTAGCCATGATGCCAGCCTCCCCTGCTTCTTGGAGGTGGTGAGAGAACTAATGGACTTGGTAGACGGCAGGTGCAGTGTGGGTGGGACTGTCCTTACAAAGCAAGGGCAAGGTCTCACGTGAGCTTGAAGTGTTTGGGGGCTGCTCCAGTGCAGGCACCGTGCTGTTCCTACAAAACAAGCTTCACTTCGAGGGTGGCGCTTGTGGGTATTTGTGTCTGTTAGCCCTGCTCTGTGGCTTTGTGCCTGTCCACATGTAGCTGTATTTCCCACACCTGTTGCATGGGTCTGCATGGCTCTGAGTATCTCTGCATGCTGCCTATGTCACTGGTGCCCTATATGCCCATCTGCCCATGGGCACCCAGTCCTCACACAGCTCTGCTTCCCTTCCAGACCCAATCCTGGTGTCACTTAGGCCTGGCTCTGAGCTGCTGAGACCCCACCCACTGCCTGCAGAGAGACCTGTCTTCCATTCCATGGCCCCAGCCTCACCCCGGCTCTTGAACCAGACAGAAAAGCTAGCTGCAGAAGATGGCTGGAGGTCTTCCTCCCTGTTGGAGGAGAAGACGCCAAGATGGGCAGCAGAGCACAGGCTGGAGGAGAAGAAATCCTGGCTGACAAATGGCTTTGATGTTTTCGAATGCCCCCCACCAAAGACAGAAAATGAGGTGTGAAGGAGAACAGGGTGGGCCTTTCACATGGGGCAGCTGGGGTGGAGGGCAGCAGATCCAGGCTGAGAAGAAGGAAGAAAATGAGGCATGAGAAGAATAACCATCTGTTTGGCCTGGCCTGGTTGCTTGACTCATTTTGTTAATTCATTCAACAAACAGGCAGTGAGCTCCGTCTTATGCCAAAATAATGGGCATAGATAAAGATGGTGGGAGGCCAGGCACGGGGGCTTACGCCTGTAATCCCAGCACTTTGGGAGGCCAAGGCGGGCAGATCATGAGGTCAGGAGTTCGAGACCAGCCTGGCCAACATAGTGAAACCCTATCTCTACTAAAAATATAACAATTAGTCGGGCGTGGTGGCATGCACCTGTAGTCCCAGCTACTCGGGAGACTGAGGCTGGAGAATGGCTTGAAACCGGGAGGTGGCTGGAGGTTGCAGTGAGCCAAGATCATGCCACTGCACTCCAGCCTGGGCAACAGAGCAAGACTCCATCTTAAAAAAAAAAAAAAAAAAAAGATGGTGGGGACCAGGTGCAGTGGCTCACACCTGTAACCCCAGCACTTTGGAAGGCCAAGGTGAGTGGATCACTTGAGGCCAGAAGTTTGAGACCAGCCTGGCCAACATGGTGAAACCCTGTCTCTACTAAAAATACAAAAGTTAGCTGGGTATGATGGTGCGTGCCTGTAATCCCAGCTACTCTGGAGGCTGAGGCAGGAGAATCCCTTGAACCCAGGAGGCAGAGGCTGCAGTGAGCCAGGATCACACCACTGCACTCCATCCTGGGCAACAGAGTGAGACTCCGTCTCAAAAAAACGAAAGAAAGAAAGATGGTGGGAAACCATCTGTAAAATGAAGAGGGTTTGACCTGGTGGGTATCAAAGTTTTTCCAGTTCTGACATTATAGGATTCTCTGTGCTTTCAAAGTCCGTATTTGTTCAGTGCCTACTGTGTGGCAGATCCTGGGGTAGGCACTTTGATATAGCATGTGATTGAATTCTCTCAACAGCCCTGGAAGTCAGTCTGAAGTGGCTAAGAACACAGAGGCTGGCATCTCACAGATGGATTCTGATCCTGGCTCTGCTGAGTACTAATTTAGGGTCTCAGACCCAGAGACTGAATGTCTCTAAGCTGCCGTTTCCACAGTGGTACAGTGGGGACACTGGCACTGCCACCCTTATAGGGGTGTCAAAACGTTCCAGTGGATAACGAAGGCCCTTAGGGCATCACTAAACATCTAACACCCATTCTGCACAGCGGCAACAATTATGATAATGATGAGGGCAGTTTTTTGACCCCATTTCCCAGAGAAAGTAATGGAAGCTCAGAGTGGGTAAATAACTTACCCAAGGTCACACAGTTCAGTGGTGGCAAAAACACCAATCCCCAGACTTCAGAGCCAGGCATCCTTTCCTCTATTTCATGGAGGATCTCTGGAGGCAAAATACATCTGAAACATGCCAGTCTTCTTGAATTTCATTTACGGGGTGAAGAAAACAAGGTGTTTGTAAAAGATCTATGCAGTGACAGCCTCATCAGCCCTCAGCCATGTTAATGTAACCACCTCCACATTTCTGAGTCAAAGAGGGATAGTGGTTTAGCTTTCAGCTGGTGTTCTGACACCCTGGTGATCCTGCCTTCCAATCTTTCTTCCCCAGTTGCTGCAGATGTTCTACCGGCAACAGGAGGAGATCCGAAGGCTCCGGGAGCTGTTGACCCAGCGAGAGGTCCAGGCCAAACAGTTGGAACTGGAGATCAAAAACTTGCGGATGGGCTCAGAGCAGCTCTGAGCAGAGACTTCTGCCCTCCTCACCCTCAGGGACACCACTCGGCTCCGTGGGGAGGTTTAGAACCAAACCACAAGTCCCCCCAAGAACAACCACTATTTCTATATTTTTTACCAGAAAACAAAACTCTCCATCGCTGAAAGAGATTCCAGTGGGACATGGTGCCGTTTTTCTATTTGCCTTCTTGCAACAACAGTTTCTGAATTGACTTTGTTTTCAGATGATGCCTTCTGTTGAATTCTGTTATTAAGGGTCCATGATGAGCTGTAACTTCTCAAGAGGAAGGAACACAGTAGAAAACTAGAGCTGGAAGGACCTAGGTTGACCTGTCTGTGATTTTCAAACTGTGGTTCAGAGAATAGGGGAAGACTGGGCCAGACACAGTGGCTCATGCCTGTAATGCCAGCACTTTGGGAGGCCAAGATGGGCGGATCTTCTGAGGTCAGGAGTTCAAGACCAGCCTGGCCAACATGGTGTAACCCTATCTCTACTAAAAATACAAAAATTAGCTGGGTGTGGTGGTGCATGCCTGTAAACCCAGCTACTTGAGAGGCTGAGGCAGGAGAACCGCTTGAGCCTGGGAGGCGGAGGTTGCAGTGAACCAAGATCATGCCACTTCACTCCAGCCTGGGCAACAGAGTGAGACTCCGTCTCAAAAAAAAAAAAAAAAAAAGAAAGAAAAAATTAGCCAGCCGTGATGGCAGGTGTCTGTAATCCCAGCTACTCAGGAGGCTGAGATAGGAGAATTGCTTGAACCTGGGAGGCAGAGGGTGCAGTGAGCCAAGATTGTGGACTGCACTACAGCCTGGGTGACAGAGCAAGACTCTATCTCAAAAAAAAAAAAAAAAAAAAAAAGAATAGGGGGAGACTAAGTAGGAAGGCTGTGTCTCCCTTCCCCACACTGTGTTCCAACCAGATAGCTCCCTTTTATTTTAGTTTATATGTTGGGCTAATATGAAAAACAATTCTGCTAGTAAAAAAAAATTTTTTTAGAAGTTTGAAAACTAGTGATTTGACCCAAGTTCCTCATTTTACAGGTGAGGAAACTAAGGCCCAGAGAGAGGCAGGTGATATTTGTTTCATGGCAGGGCTGGGCTGAGATCCTGCTTTTCTGGGTCTGTCTTTTTGTTGTTTTGGGTCTGATGCAGTTCTCAGCCCACAGAGTAGAAATCTGTTGCTTCTGGCCTCAACTGTGCCCCAGCTTACTCAGTGACCTCTTGCAAGTCCTGCCCTCTCTGGTCTCAGTTTCTTCGTCTGAACAAGGGGTACCCTGGAACAAGCTGCTGTCTGCAGGATCTGCCACCTGAAACCTTGACCTAAGGGAAAACTACCTATGGGGTGATCTGGGTTTGCTGCAGAAACTAACAGACACTGGCAAGGAGCCAGGAACATTCAACCCAATTCTACAACACAGGCAGGAGGTCCAAACCAACCTTTCCAACCAGAAACCAGCCTGATGTGGGTAGATGCTGTCCCTTATGGAGGGACGCAGACTTCAGAGCTGTGCCCATGACTGCTGACTGCCACCACCAAGGCCCTCAGGTACACAGCCTGCCTCCTGCAGGATGATGTGGGCAGATTTCAGCCCTAGTTAACAGAAGAGTCCCCCAGGAGGTAGGGGGCCCCCATCCCTGGAGGCATGCCAGTAGAGCCTCTGGCCACCTAACCAGGAGGACTTCTGAAATGACTCTATGAGGTAAAGAAGTAGGACCAGATGGTCCCAAAGTTCCCTTCTAGCCTGAAAGCTTTTATTTGTCCCTCCTAAGTGAATCTGTGTTCCGAGCCCTACTCTAAAGTTCAGTGGTCAATACAATAGTCCACCAAGAGACTGGGAATGATTAGAAGTGAAATTGGTCCATCCTTACCAAGGAGGGGCAGATGATCTCCATTGCACAGGGCGATTAGATTCTGGAGCTGAGATGGGGACTGCAGGAGGCCACCCAGCCTGGTAGGTTTCAACCCAAGCTGTGTACATTAGAATCCGCTTGGGAGCATGCAGGAACTACAGATGCCCTGGCCACATTCCAGACCAACTGAAGCTGAATCTCCAGAGTAGGGCCTGTATGTTCATATATGCTCCACAGGTGATCTGCAGTACAGTGAGGATGGAAGACTGCGTGTGTACCTATTTCAAGATGAAGAGGACAGCAAGCTCCAGACAGGAGCTGGGACTCAAGCCAGATCTCTTAAGTCCTGGCTGGTGGCTCCTTAAAAGTCTAGAAGTGTTGTCCCAAGCCCTCCCTCAACATCTCTGGGAACCGCAGCTGCAGCACAATGGGGGTTCAGTGCCCCTGTATGCCCCTTCCTCAGCCATGGTTTATTCTGCTTGTCTGTCTGCACAGGCCAGATGCTCATGTTCCTTGTCTTATTCTCCATTTACTCAGTCACTGGGGCTCACTCCCGTCTGATGCGCCAGCCAAGATTGCCTTAGTGTGCTCCAGAACAGAAGGCCAAATCCCAGGCATTGCCAGGGCAGCAGAGCTCTACAGGATAGGCTTACCTTTCCCACCTGTGTGGCTAGCACTTCACAGTTTACAAACTCCTCCCACCTCCACTCACTGACACATGCTATTCTAACACAGGTTAGGCAGGTATTCCAATCCCCATGTTCAGAATCAAAGACCTAGCCTCAGAGAAGTGAAGAAACATCATGCCAAGGTCACTGACTGCCAAGCGGTAGAGGTGGGGCTGCATTCAGAGAGCTTCCCGGTATGCCTCTGCACAGCGCCATTCCTTGGCCAGCTCTCTCCACCCCAAAGGACCCAGACTGCACACTTAAAAACAGGACACAGGTATCTTTGAACAAACTTTTTTTTTAATTTTTACATCTAGAATAAATTATTTAAATTATTTCACAGCAAGGGAGAGGGATAGGTAATTTTTATCAGATATTTTTTTAAACTATCTTTTTTAAATTACGTTTTTGTTTATGTTCTTGAGCTGAGGTAGTGGAACTCGCCCAGCACATTCAGGGCCCAGCCAGTTGGCAGAGCATGCCCTCATCTCCTTATTCCATACCCTGGGCGTCCCCTTTCTGTTGACTCAGGAACTTTCTGAGAATGAGGACAGCATTAGGAGGTGAGCTTTGGTGGGCATCCATCTTAACGCTACCGCAATTGTGCTTCCTGGAACAAAACTTGAGATTGTATCAGAGAAGGAAACAGGAAGTCCGAAATCAAATCTATGCTTTTAATTGAAACCGTGCCTGAAACAGTTTGAATGCTTGTTTTAATGTTGTTTCTGAAATTCCTTGTACCTTTGTGAAAAATAATAATAATAAAGTGAAAATAAATAGATGTGGAATGTGCAATGGAAATAATGTCACAAAATAATAAACATCTGGCCATTTTACTACAAGGAGCTTTCACTTGTCTTGATTTGTTCCACAAATACCAATTAACTATCTACTGTTGGAGTCAGATACCAAGCTGGAAAACAGGCAGAACAGACAGTCTTTACCCTCTCCAGGTTTCAGTCATGGTTGGGGGAATGGGGAGGGCCAGGATAGGGGAAACCTAGGCTGTTCTGGAAGGAGAAGCAGGGAAGGTTTCCTGGAGGCAAAGATAGTAAGGTAGAAATCTGCAGGATAAGTTGGAATACTCAGGGCAAAGGGCATTTGGAAAGAAGAATGTTCCAAGCAGGGTAAACTGCACGTCCTCCAGTCTTGAAAAAGCAAAGGGTGGAGCATAGGCAGGGCGGGGACCAAGGATCTTAAGAAAGAGCCAAGGGCTTTAAAAGTGGGATTGGAGACTTGAGCCTGGGGGCAACTGGAATTTGGGGTGGGGGTGTGTGTGTGTGAAAGTTGTCAGTACCAAAACAGGGTCACTTACGTCAAAACCAAACTAAATGGTGCTCCTGTAGTCCCAGCTACTCCAGAGAATGAGGTGGGAAGATCACTTGAGCCCAGCAGTTAGAGGCTGCAGCGAGCTTTGATCGCACTACTGCACTTCAGCCTGGGCAACAGAGCCAGACCCTGTCTCAAACAAAATAACTAAACGGTGCTGGGAGGCCATGAAGTGGGGGGCCCTCACCAACGATTTGCCTGGTAACAGGAATTATTATTGCAAGAGATTCCACCAAACTGCAGCCTTGCACAAAGAACCACAGCCTTGCACAAAAGCCACGATATGAGGACATCTGCCCAGCAACTGCCTGTTCAACTTTTGGATTAAAGCCACCCGTATTAATTCTTGTAATCAAGTATCATTATTTTAAAACAATGTATGCAATCCTACTCCTTTTGCTTTTAAAAGCCTCTGCTTTCCTTTGCCTCCCTGCGTACTCCGCGCCCCTACCCCTTGGGTGCCATGGCACATTTATTCCCGAATTGCAATCCTTCTGCTGAGTCCGAAATAAACTCAATTGGAGAATCTCTGTGTCGTTATTTGAGCTTGACTATGTTTCTTATAGTTGTGGGAATGATTATCTTTCCCGGGAAAAGGGCAAGAGAGGATCAAGGGAAAGTGAGAGGAGCACCCCTGGAAGGTCCAGCCAACTTTGGTCCCATCATCAGGGCTGCAGTTTTCTGGGCGTTACTGGACCAGCGTCATTAAGCAGGAGGCCCACCCTCTTCCGGCTGGCTCCTTAGGAGCCTCCCATTTCTGCTGAGGCCACCTCCTGGCCTGGGCGGGCAGAGGGAGCACCCTGCTGGTCGTAGGATGCCCCCTGCAGACCGTCATCCTCCCAGCCGCCCGCCGGCCGACCTGGAGCCGCCCCGCCCACGGCCGAGGTTTCGGTTTCCCGTGGGAGACCCGCCCCGTGCCCCGGGGAGCCGCAGGTGGCGGAGATGAATGGCGGGCACGGCGGCCAGCAGCCGGACCCCTGGGGGGTCGGAGCTTGTCGAGGGATGCGGCTGGCGCTGCCCGGAGCATGGCGACCGCGTAGCTGAGCTCTTCTGTCGCCGCTGCCAACGCTGTGTGTGCGCGCTTTGCCCGGTGCTGGGCGCGCACCGTGGCCACCCGGTGGGCCTGGCGCTGGAGGCGGCGGTGCACGTGCAGGTGGGGACGGTGTGGACGGGGTTCGCCGCGCGGGAGTTGGGGGAGCCAGTCCAGGCATAACGGCTGAGGAGGGGAGGTGCCTGACCGTGGCCAGTGGCGGGTTACAACCTGAAAACCAAAGGTGCCCCAGAGGGCGTCTAAGCGGTCGACCGAAAGTTCAGAGGGGCAGACTGAGACCCAAGGAAGGGCAAAGGCAAGCCAAAGCCATCAGTTGAGCTTCAGAAAAGGTGGGTTTAGGAGTGAGAGGTTGGGAGCCCAGGCTGGTACCCAGATGTCCTTGACCGTGTTCACCATGGCTGGTCTACCACACTGCTATTGGGCTGGAAGATAGTCTGCCTTCCAGTTAACAGAGGTGCAAACTCTCCCTCTTAATCAACAGCCCTATGTAGCTAAGAAAGCCACACAGACATCTTGGGTTTACTCAATCTGCAGTCCACAGAAAGGGCCTGTGAACCTTGAGTTGAGGACAGCTGATTGCCCTTGGAGCAGCCTCAGCTGTCACTACCTACCTCCTCTCCCCTCCCCGGCCACACAGACACTCCCATTCCTACTCACGGCAGCCTTGGGTGAGCCATTATTTTTACAGCCACAAGAGGAAGGCTCTGGAGGCAGGGTCAGGCCTTGAACCCAGGACTCCATTAGCCAGATGCCCCCAGTAGAGCCATTGTCACCATAGAACCCTCACCCATGTATAATCCTAACAGTGCCCAGGGGCTTTGGGCTCCTGCTCCAGCTTTCCAGCTGACTTGTTCTGTGGCTCCTCTCAAATCCTTCCCTCTCTCTGGGTTTCATGAAGCCTGGGCGCAGTAGGCCCTCCTGTCTGACAGATGTTGATCCTACCACTTCCCTCTCCGAGAAGTCTCTGTGATTAACTCGGCCTCATCTTGGGCTTTTCCCTGGTACTGCATGACTCCAGACTACCACATTGTGACAACCTTGGAACTCCAAGGTGAAAAGGGGATCATGGGGGACAATCCAGTGGAGTCGTGGGCTCAAGACCTGTCCCTGCCACCAGACCCTTCCTTTTTTTAGCATATGAAATGGCTGTAATTATAATAATGGCTGCTTGAAAAACCTATTCAGAACTAACAAGGCTGCTTTCCACAGACCTGGCTGAAGAGTCTCACCCATCCATTTGTCCATTCCCCTACCCACTACCTACTGTCAACTTGAAGTAATAAGATTCAGAAAATATGATTAAGTACAGAGTTTATCCAAGCCTAAAGCTTGAGGATGGCCAACTGGGACCATAGATTCAAATTTCCGAGACTATCCACTCTGATTAGCAGCAGTTACATATAAGTTTTTAAGGAAAAAAGAAGAGACAGTTCCTAAATTGTTTACCAAGAATTTACATTAAAATGACATAAGCAGTCGGGCACAGTGGCTCATGCCTGTAATCCCAGCACTTTGGGAGGCTGAGGCAGGAGGATCACATGAGGCCAGGAGTTCGAGACCAGCTTGGCCAACATGGTGAAACCTCATCTCTACTAAAAAATATGAAAATCAGCCAGGTGTTGTGGTACACGTCTGTAATCCCAGCTACTCAGGAGGCTGAGGCACAAGAATTGTTTGAACCCAGGAGATAGAGGTTGCAATGAGCCGAGATCATGCCACTGCACTCCAGCGTGGGTGACAGAGTGAGACTCTGTCATAAATAAATAAATAAATAAATAAATAAATGAATAGAAAAAGAGAATCTCTATGGCAGAACAACACCAAACCTATTCCACTGGAGGGTCAACTAAAACATCATGAAGAAAATCCCAAGCCTTCTTTAAAATTCAGGAATTGGCTTCTAAAACTTTTCTACAACCTTCCTTGTTGTAGCCAGGAAATAATTCAGGATTTAGTCCAAACTGTAGGAAAATAATAAAAACTCAAAAACAATGGCCAGGGCTGGAATCTAATAACAGGAATAACAGGTGTGCAGCACTAACAGGTGTGCTAAGATTTTCTTCTGAAACATCATTTTTCTCTCTCTAGTTCCCTGTTTTTAGCAAAAATGAGTCTTGATAGGACAAATTTACTTGCAAATTAAGTTTCAGTAGTATACTTGGCCTGATAATTTGCATTATTGGAACTTTCATAAGGAATTTTGGATTTCACTTTTTTTTTTTTGACACAGGGTCTCACTCTGTCACCCAGACTAGAGTGCAATGGCATGATCTTGGCTCACTGCAACCTCCACCTCCCAGGCTCAAGCGATCCTCCTACCTCGGACTCCCAAGTAGCTGGGACTATAGGCGTGCACCACCACACCTGGCTAATTTTTTTTTTGTATTTTTTTTTTTTTTGTAGAGACGGGGTTTCACCATGTTGTCCAGGTTGGTCTAGAATTCCTGGGCTCAAGTGATCCTCCTGCCTCAGCCTCCCAAAGTGCTGGGATTATAGGCATGAGCCACCACGCCTGGCCTGGATTCAACTTTTAAAATCCTCACAGCTAAAAAGCCAAACCAAGGATTCACCATCAGACTATGCCTGTGATACCCACACACATTGGGCGAATTCTTCTCTTCTCAAGGTTCCAAAATATCTTGAGGTTTCTAGACCTGTCAGAAAGTGACATTCTTTACTTACCACAAGGTCGGGAACCTTGTAAGGGAACTATGTAGACAAGGTACCAAGCCAGTCCAGTCTTTCCAAGAGTCTTTTTTTTTTTTTTTTTTTTTTTTTTTGAGACAGGATCTCACTCTGTTGCCCAGGCTGGAGTGCAGTGGTGCAATTTTGGCTCACTGCAGCCTCTGCCTCCCAGGTTCAAGTGATTCTCCCACTTCAGCTTCCTGAGTAGCTGGGACTATAGGTGTGTACCACCACTCCTGGCTAATTTTGTATTTGTTTGTTGGTAGAGATATGGTTCACATGTTGGCCCAGCGGTGATCTTGACACACCAACCTCAGTGAACTGCCCACCTCCGTCTCCAAGTGCCTGGGCCCTTTTTGTTTTATTTTATTCTTGTTACATTTTCTAATAGAGGCGGAGTCTTCACTATGTTCCCCATGGCTGGTCTCAAACTGTCTGGACTCAAGTGATCACCTACTCGCCTCCCAACGTTCTGGGCATTAACCAGGCCTGAGCCCACCAAGCCTGGCACCAACGGTGTTTTTTAATTGGCTGTAATCACTTCCGTTCCTCAAAGCAGTCTGGCGTCAATTATGAAGATATATCATTTCAGTCAAGCCTTGGTAAAATTACCGAGTCTCAATGTGGCCTTGTATGAAGAACATATTCTTATGAACTTTATGCAAATAATCTATATGTCATAAATCAATAGCAGGTTGTGGTGGCTCACCCTTGTAATCCTTAGCACTTGAGGGGCTGTGGGTGGCGGATTCAGTTGAGGTCAGGACGTTAGAGCTCAGCCTTGGCCACGTGGTGAAACCCCGTCTTCTAAAAATGTAAATTTTGCGGGTGCAGTTGGCTCACCTGTTTCCAGCTTTGGGAGGCCATAGGTCGTGGTGGATCCCAAGGTCAGTGAGTTGAGCCAGTATGCCCAATATGGTAAAACCCGTATCTCTACTAAGATACAAAAATTAGCTGGGCATGTGGCGGGCACCTGTAACCTAGTACTCGGGGAGGCTGAAGCAGCGAGAATTGCTACCCAGGAGGCGAGGTGCAGTGAGCAAAGATTGTACCACTGCACTCCAGCCTGGGCAACAGAGCAGAGACTCCGCCTCAAAAAGAAAAAGAGAAAATTAGCCAGCGTGTGGCATGTACCTGTTAGTCCCCGCTACTTGGGAGGCTGAGGTCAGACGATTGCTTGAACCTGGGAGGCAGAGGCTGCAGTGAACCGAGACTATGCATGCACTGCACTCCGCTGGGTGCAGAGCAGGACTCTGTCTCAAATAATAATATAATAATATTAATAATTTAAAATGGAAAATAAAAATACATTATCCAAATAGTTTGCAAATTTTGGGAAATCAGGTAAAGAGAAGACATATTTCATTTTGCTCACAAAAGTATTACTATTATCCAGTTGCGTGTGACAAAAGAAAAAATTTTCTTTACTGAAAAACAAACCTAAAAAGGAATCGCATTTTTTCATTTTTTAATCATAAAAAATCACTTTTTCCTCTATCAGTTTAGGTCCATGTAATATTCTTGCTCTGTTTGATGTTGGGTTATCGTCTTATGAATGCCTCAGTTTTTATTAGAGTTCTGGAAGCTTTTACTTAGTCCAGTGGTATGATCTCTGAAGTTACCAGAAACCTGTATTCAAGAGTACTTGTCAGGGTTTTTTCCAAAGATATCCTTAAAGAAGAAGCAAATTTTGGTGTGTAGCTGATTATAAATGACTTTTTTTAAAAAGAATCAAAGTAAAATAAAAATTGTCTCTGGATGATAAAAGGCTTAGAATAGCCATGGTCAAAGATGAAATTGACTAGGATATTTGGTTATTTGTGTGGCATACGACACTTTATCATAATAATTATGATAATGATATACTGATAACATATACCAAGACATATCAGACTTTTAGGAATCTCATACAATTTTGGAACACATTAGTAATACACTTTTATAAATATAACTCAAAGAAAGTTAAACAGCATTTCTTATTTGACAGTATTTCCCATATGACTTTGCCATACCAAACAAGCTTAATGTGTCTCTTTTGTACTTTCAGGGGTTCCGGTTATGCCCAACTTTTAAAAGACTTAATTTTGAATTTAAAATTTAATTTTGGAAAGTATCTCAAATATTAAAGGTTTAAAACACTTGATATAAAATAAGAAAGGTTTAAAATACATGATCAAAATAGAATCACAGGTCGCTACAAAATAATGGTAATTAATTTAGCCAAAATGATAATTCAAAGATTTCAAAAAGCAAAAATCACTCTGATAAAGGAGATTCAGGTCTCAATCAAGAGACCTAAAAAAGACAGCATGGGACAGACTCTCCACTGTTACCTTTTCTTTGCCATCTATGCAAAAGTAAATACATCTTTTACCGTCTCTTATTAATACTGCATTACATTTTTATTCAAAGGAGAACAAGTTTTACTTTTAGGCCAGGCACAGTGGTTCATGCCTATAATCCCAGCCCTTTGTCAGGCCAAGGCAGGCAGATCACCTGAGCTCGGGAGTTCAAGACCAGCCTGAGCAACGTGGTGAAACCCTGTCTCTACAAAAGATACAAATTAGTTGGGTGTGGTGGCATGTGCCTATAGTCCCAGCTACCTGGGGGGTTGAGGCAGGAGGATTGCTTGAGCCTGGGAGGTTGAGGCTGCAGTGAGCCAAGATTGCACCACTGAACTTCATCTTGGGTGACAAAGTGAGACCCTGCCTCAAAAAAAGAAAAAAATTGCTTATGCATTAGTATATTATCAATCATCCAATTCAGTCAGTTTTGATTACATAAGATAAGATTTCCATAAACATTCAATAATCTCTCACCATTTTCTATTAAAGAGCAGATCAATGCTCTGATAAAACCCAGTGGTTGTTCCAACACAGGAGCCCAGATTCTGGCCTTACATGAGTATACTTTTGGTATTAATACTTAAGTTTTAGAAAAACTTATTAAAATTTTCCTTTTTTTTTTTTTTTTTTTTTTTTTTGAAATAGAGTTTCGCTGCTGTTGCCCAGGCTGCAGTGCAGTGGCATGAACTGTCTCACTGCCACTGCACTTTCATAAGGAATTTTGGGTTTCACCGTGTTGGCCAGGCTGGTCTCAAACTCCTGACCTCAGGTGATCCACCTGCCTCGGCCTCCCAAAGTGGTGGGATTACAGCCGTGAGCCACCGCACCGGCCATTTCCTTCTGATTTATTTTTTTTTGGAGATGGAGTCTTGCTCTGTCACTCAGGCTGGAGTGCAGTGGCGTGATCTCTGCTCACTACAACCTCCACCTCCCAGATTCAAGTGATTCTCCTGCCTCAGTCTCCTGAGTAGCTGTGATTACAGACGCTTGCCAACACACCTAGCTAATTTTTGTATTTTTAGTAGAGCTGGGATTTATCCGTGTTGGTCAGGCCGGTCTCAAACTCCTGACCTTGTGATCTGTCTGCCTCAGTCTCCCAAAGTTCTGGGATTACAGGCATGAGCCACTGCAGCCAGCCATTTCCTTCTTATTTTAACCAATTTGATCACATACAAAATGTCTTTTACGAGATTAACCTTCCATAGACCTTCTAGAATTTGCTTAAATCTTCAGTTTTGTCCTATACTTCCTTTTTATTTTGGCATTCTACGTTAGGACAAAAATTTACTTCCCTTTTCCTGTTATCATTTTGACTACACAAAGTTCTCTCTCATGCAAAAGAAAAATTACTCTTTCAACAGTCTTTACCAAAAACACATCTGACTTTCTCTATACCCTCTGTAAATAGAATTGTTTCTTTTATATCAAGTAGTTTTAATCACATATATTAACTATAATTTTCACTCTTAGTAACCCAAATTTCCAGTGAAAAATCTAGGAAGTAAGTAATTTTTAGCTGTTTTCTACCAGCATTTGTAGATGAAAATAATTTCATAATTTCTAGAAAGATGGCTCCTAAATATTTTTTGTTAACAGATTGAAATATATTTAGCTTTTCTATACCATACAAATGATTCAGACATTTTATGATGACCTATTACTTAATTTAACATAACGTGATACTAAGTTACTGAAAACAATTTTTGTTTGTTTGTTTGGTTTTGAGACGGAATTTCACTCTTGTTGCCCTGGTTAGAGTGCAATGGTGCGATCTTGGCTCACTGCAACCTCCGCCACCTGGGTTCAAGCGATTCTTTTGCCTCAACCTCCCGAGTAGCTGGGATTACAGGCATGCACCACCACGCCTGGCTAATTTTGTATTTGTAGTAGAGATGGGGTTTCTCCATGTTGGTCAGACTGGTTTCGAACTCCCAACCTCAGGTGATCTGCCCGCCTTGGCCTCCCAAAGTGCTGGGATTACAGGCATTAGCCACTGTGCCCAGCCTGAAAACAATTTTTAAAACTATGAAATGTTCATTTATAAACTTTTATCCCATTTACATTTTTTTTATTTTTTCATTCTTAACTATTTTGCCTGAATAGTTCATTAAACAAAGCTAGCCACCATCAATTTATTTCTTTGCTAATCATTTCTGTAGCCTGTGAATGTCATCCTCCCAAGCAGCTGGGACTTGAGGCATTCTCCACCATGCCCAGCCAGGTTTTTTGTTTTGTTTTGTTTGTTGATTTTTGGTAGAGATGGGGTCTTGCTATGTTGCCCAGGCTGGTCTCAAACTCCTGGCCTTAAGTGATCCTCCCACCTCAGCCTCCTGAGTAGCTGGGATTATAGATGCAAGCCACCACGCTCAGCTCTTGAATCTCATTATGTAAGGTTGACACTGTGAACACTCATTTTGCATCCACATACCCAGTTTCCTATCCATTCACCCATTATTCATTCATCCATCCATCATTCACCGAACATCTATTCAGCATACATTTTGGGCCATGAGTCAAGGAATAGATCAGATCCTTCCCTGACCTGGAAGAGTTCCCTGGCTGGTTGGGGGAGAAGCTGGCAGCTCCCGACGATAAATTCTTGTTTTTTTTTTTTTTTTTGGAAATAGGGTCTCACTCTGTTGCCCAGGCTGGAGTGCAGTGGTGTAGTGGCATGATCATGGCTCACTGCGACCTCCTGGGCTCAGGTGACTCGCCCCGACCTCATTCTCCCAAGTAGCTAGGACTACAGGTGCATGCCACCACGCCCAGCTATTTTATTTATTTATTTATTTATTTATTTATTTATTTATTTATTTGCAGTAGAGGCAGAGTCTCACTGTGTTGCCCAGGCTGGTCTCGAACTCCTTGGGCTCAAGTGATCCTCCTACCTCAGCCTCCCAAAGTGTTGGGATTACAGACATGAGCCATCATGACTGACTAGCCCCTGATAATTCTGTTCAATTCAGCAAACACTTCTGGGTCACCCCCTGGTCCCTGTGGGGAGTGGGAATGAAGCAAGCCTGCCCTCAAGAAGCTCCCAGTCAATGGGGCAGCCAGATCTGGGCCCAGCAGCTAAGTGTAAGGCCAGCTGTAAGAAAGGCTAAGATGGAGGTGAGATCACACCCTTAGGGAAGGGGAGTGCAGAACAGACTTTGGGGAAAACAGCAATTTCAAAAAGCAGAGATATGGAAGGTGGGAAGAGCAGGAAGCATGAACCCCACTGACCTCTCATGTAGTCCAGGGCCAGAGGGTCACAGACTCCCTGGAATGTATGTTTCATGAGGGCAGCACCAGGAACAAGGCCCAGCACATAATAGGTGCTCAGTTAATACTCAAAAAGTAGATGCTCTTTCCCAGACCCCAAGCTGTTTGCCTTAAAGTCCTACTTGAAAGACTGGGAAAGCAAGTCACAAGCAAGACTTGTCCTAGATAAAGTAAAGTGTGAGGAGGGGGTGCAAATCAAGATTTGAGGCATACCTGATGCGGACCTCCAAGGATCAGAGAGGTCCTAGTCCCAGCTCATCCACTAACTTGCCACTTGACTTTGGGCAAGTCACCTCACCTTCAGATGCCTCCATTGGAAAAGAATACAAGGGTAAGAGGAGGTGACCCCTGCGGGGGGCCTGTTATTTGGAAAGTGACAGTATTATGACTTTTTTCCTAACTCCCTCCTGTACAGAAACTCAGCCAAGAATGTTTAAAGCAGCTGGCAATCAAGAAGCAGCAGCACATTGACAACATAACCCAGATAGAAGATGCCACCGAGAAGCTCAAGGCAAGTGGACATTTCTTCCTCGTTTCCATGGAAAGACCCACATTTCCCCCCAGACACAAGGGACCCCCAATATGGAGCCAGTGAAAAATAAAAACCAACTGCGAAGGGGCAGATGGAGTTTGGTGGGGCCTGGAGCTACTATAATTCAGGGTGCTTTAGAAAAAGAACACAAAATTACAGACAAAATTAGGTGCAAGACCATGATCGGGCTCTGCAAGTGAGGGTCCCTGAGCTCCGGTTTCCTTTGCTTTGTGGCAAATCTCTGGTTCCTTAGTGTCATCTGCCACTCTCTTGGAGTAACTAGCCCATTATCCCAAATTGCCTTAAACAAAGCAAAACACAGCTTAAGAAATATGCAGATATCTCTTTAATTCCACTGCCATGCTGAAAGAAAGCAAGTAGGGTGTAGATCTGTTCCACAAATAGATACTTTCTTCACTCTCCTTTCATAATGATGTTTGGATTCTCTGTGGATTTTGAATGGAAAGTTGAGACTGACGTTTTTCTAAGTAACCATTTTGACCGTGACAAAGTTGTGTTTTTAGGCCTCAGGGGCTGGTCCCTTCCCCTTGCATCCTCTGTTGCTCCCTCCTCGCAGTGAGGGCTGGGGTGGGAGGCCCTCCTGGGGTCTGTCCCACTGAGAGCTGGAAGAACACTTGCTCTGCACTTTGGGAGGCCGAGGCTGGAGGATCATTTGAGCCCAGGAGTTCGAGACCAGCCTAGGCAAGATAATCAGACCGCCATCTCTACTGAAAATAAAATAGCCAGGCATGGTGGTGCACGCCTGCAGTCCCAGCTGTTTGAGAGGCTGAGGTGGGAAGATCACTTGAGCCCTGCCTTAGCCTCCTGAGTAGCTGGGACTACAGGTGCCTGCCACCACACCCGGCTAATGTTTTGTATCTTTAGTAGAGACAGGGTTTCACCATGTTGGCCAGGATGGTCTTGATCTCTTGACCACCCGCCTCGGCCTCCCAAAGTGCTGGGATTATAGGCATGAGCCACAGTGCCCAGCTTTAGTGCTTTGTTAATTGTGTAAATAATACCTGAACAAATGGTCAGTTTTAAAATTTGAACAATGGTATGGTATGGAACTATATAAAGTACAAAGTGAGAGCCTCTCTTTTTCCATACCCCCAATCCCATGCCTCTTGCCAAATATGACCACTAGTAACAGACATTTTAATTGCACTTGCAAATATATAGATGTATACATACATCCATATACAGGTTTTGTTTTATTATGTTCTACATAAATCTGGATCGTCTTGCATGTATTATTCTGCAGCTTGTTCCTTTTCACCTTTTTGGAGAACTTTCCCTGCTAGGACATATAGGTCTACTGCATTGTTTTTGGTTGTTGTTGTTTGTTTTTGGAGACGGAGTCTCGCTCTGTTGCCCAGGCTGGAGTGCAGTGGTGTGATCTCAGCTCACTGCAACCTCCGCCTCCCGGGTTCAAGCAATTATCTGCCCCAGCCTCCTGAGTAGCTGGGATTACAGGCACCCACCACCATGCCCGGCTAATTTTTTTTGTATTTTCAGTAGAGACGGGGTTTCACCATCTTGGCCAGGCTAGTCTTGAACTCCTGACCTCGTGAGCCACCCACTTCAGCCTCCCAAAGTGCTGGGATTACAGGCGTGAGCCACCGTGCCTGGCCTACTGCATTGTTTTTGTTGTTACATTTTCTTCTTTGTGTTTTTTATGGTGATAAAATATACATAACATAAAATTTGCCATTCTAACCATTTTAAAGTATTCAATTCAGTGGCATGAATTATATTCACAATGTTGTATAGCCATCACCTGTGTCTACTTCCAAACCTTTTTCATTATCCCAAACAGAAACTCTGAAACCATCAAGCAATTACTCCCCATTTCCCCTCTCCCAGCCCTCAGTAACGTCGGCTCTACTTTCTGTCTCTATGAATTTGCCTGGTCTAGATATTTCATGTAAGCGGAATGATAAATTATTTGTCCTTTTGTGTCTGGCTTATTTTACTGGGGATGATGTCTTCAGGGTTCATCCATGTTGTAGCATGCAACAGCACACTGCATTCTTTGTAATCGCTGTAAATTATTTCATTGTACAAATGTAGCACAATTTATGTAATGAACCTATATACATGTCCCATATTGAAAATTGTGGCAAGTATGTCATGGTTAACAACTGTCTAAGGCTGGTGCACAAGGGGATAAAATAATTTACCACAACAGTATTGAGTTTAGAAAGGCAGATTTATTTAGAGAAAAGGGGGAGATACATTGAAAGGGAGCAACGGGCCAGATGGCAGAAAGAAGGCTGTCTGCAAAGAGGCAGGGGCTGGAGGCAGTTTTCTAAGGTTGTGCTGCTTGAGCTGAATGCTTGCAGACAGGATGCCTGGGTGCAGGTGGACTGTGAGCTGAGTGCTTGTAACAGGATGCTTGAGTGCTAGTGAGCTGTTTGTGGTTGACCCTATTTCTTAGAACATTCACTCCCCACTACTGTTGTTTCTGTTTCTGCTAGTAAAGCCCATTTTCAATTTTCAATTTTTTTTTTTTTTTTTTTTT
>NW_016808848.1:1005795-1023227 GCF_001698545.2 Rhinopithecus bieti
TAAAAATAAATAAATAAATAAATAAATAAATAAATAAAATTGTTTTGTATTTCATCTAATTGATTTATTCTTTGGGCTTTATGTACAGTGTTTTAGTTTAACTGGACCTTCTCTTTTGTTTATTTTCCTTAACCTTTTATTGTGGAAAATCTCATATTATTTTAATTGTTTTATTTTATATTTTAGTACAAAAAATACAAAATTTATTCTAAAATGCCACTGTTACACCACACATACATACACACATTTCCATATATAATCTGAGTTCTTTTAAAAGCTCTTTATTTTGTGCTTTTGACCTCTTATCTATGCTTGAGCCACATGGTTTTAGATCCTGTAGATTTATCATTTGTTATAAGATAAGGCAGATAACCTGTTATCAGGTTTCTCTTTATTGATTTTTTTAAAGCAATGTTGGCTTTTCTTATGCTTATTGTGTCTCCTAATGATTTAATAATTTTTAATCAGCATGTTAAGATTTTGATTGGAATTTCATCAAATTTATAGACTAATTTAGAGACAAATAATAACTTTATAGTAACGAACCCTCCCAGTCACAAATATGGTTTTGTATTAGGTTTATTTCCACAGATTTTGCTGTTTTTTCTCCCATTTTCGAAAGGATCTTTATCTCTCCGTGCACTTTACTATTGGTGAGGGTTGGTGCTTAGGAAGCTTTGGTTTTTATAAGTTGATCTTGTATCTGGCTACTTTGCTGAATTCACGTTTCAGACGTTATAATTTTTTTCATGTTGATTATTCTGGATTTCCTGGTTGGCAGACATGTCATCTGCAACTGGTTTTTCTGTTTTCAGGCTAATGCAGAATCAAGTAAAACCTGGCTGAAGGGGAAATTCACTGAACTCAGATTACTACTTGACGAAGAGGAAGCTCTGGCCAAGAAATTCATTGATAAAAACACGCAGCTTGCCCTCCAGGTGTACGGGGAACAAGCTGACTCTTCCAGAGAGCAACTTGACATCATGAACGATCTCTCCAACAGGGTCTGGAGTATCAGCCAGGAGCCTGATCCTGTCCAGAGGCTTCAGGTAATGCTGGGGTCACTGCTCTTACAGCGGCCACCTACCACCCACACTTCGTCTCAGGTATTGTGGCATTGAGCACAGTATTGACACACTAAGCAAGTACACGGAATATTGTCTTGTCACCATGTAGACTGTCTTGTCCCCACACAAGTGGTCAAGAGAATATACATTGTTAGGAAGAGAATACACATCTTGGGCTAATTAAATAATATGAACAGCCAGCAATTTCAAAGGCCCCTGTGTTCTGAGCACTGTGTAGCTCAGCACTAATATTCACCAGAACTCTGCAAAGTGGGCCCACTCATTTTATAAACAAAAAATTGAGGCTCATTGAAGTGACTCACCCGGTCTCACATAGCTGGTAGGTGGTAGAGCTGATATCAGGTCTGGCTGTCTGTCTAGGTCTGTCTGACTCTAAACCCACAAGGCACCTTGACTGGCCCTCTGCCTATATAGTCTTTTTTATTTTTTTTTGAGATGGAGTTTCTTTCTTGTTCCCCAGGCCAGAGTGCAATGGTGCGATCTTGGCTCACCACAACCTCCACCTCCTGGGTTCAAGCTATTTTCCTGGCTAGCCTCCCGAGTAGCTGGGATTACAGGCATGTGCCACCATGCCTGGCTAATTTTGTATTTTTAGTAGAGACGGGGTTTCACCGTGTTGGTCAGGCTGGTCTTGAACTCCTGACCTCAGGTGATCTGCCCACCTCGGCCTCTCAAAGTGCTGGGATTACAGGCATGAGCCACTGTGACCGGCCTGCCTGTGTAGTCTTAAATTGAGACACCCCTCCTGAAAAAGCAGGTGTCCTTGCAGTTACTGAGCACATTTCAAAAACTGAATCACAGCTGGCTCAGTGGTACTCTTTGGCCACAGGGCTTTGTGGAGGAAGAGTCTAAGAAATAGCCCCTGTGGCAGATCACTTGAGGCCAGAAGTTTGAGAGCAGCCTGACCAACATGGCAAAACCCCCTCTCTACTAAAAATACAAAAATTAGCCGGGTGTGGTGGTGCACACCTGTGAGGCTGAGGCGGGAGAATCACTTGAATCAGGGAGGCAAAGGTTGCAGTGAGCCGAGATCGTGCCGCTGCACTCCAGCCCAGGTGAGAGTGAGACTCTGTCAAAAAAAAAAAAAAGAAAAGAACTAGCCCCTGCTATACTCATCGCTACATTTAGGGAAAGCATGTTGTTGAGAATGGTGTTCCTGTCTTTAGGGAACCGTGGAAGAAACTCTTGTCTGCTGTCAATATCCCTGTGCAGTCACTTCTGCACTAGAATTGCTTTTCCACTAATGGAGCTCCTCCTGTTCCCTTCTTTGCCTTGGGAAGTTCAGAGCCAAATCTGCCTTGACTAACCAGACTAAGGCTTCATAGCAAACACTTTGTGTCCAGTTTTCTCTCTGCTTCATTTTTTCTCGCTATAAAGAAAAATCTTGCCTTATTAGAGGACCTTTGCAAGACACTTTAAAGGCTGTGGGACAAGGCAGGGTACGACTAAAAGTGGCACCAACTCTAACCACAGATTAGTATGGGCTCTGGCTGGAAAATCAGACAGACAAATAAGCTAGTCAACAAAACCAGCCAAACCAGTCCCCGGCTGGGGATTTCCGCTCTTGTGTCTTTATGTGGCGTCAGTCGGTTCAGCCTGTGTCTCATTGTCAGCTGTTTCAGCCAAATTCTGGATGCAGTGCTTTCCTAGGCATAATGGGTATTGTGCTTTAAGAGGGGCAAGATGCACAAAGTGATACATTTAATTGTCTCTTTTTAAATAATGGTCGTTTTTAAGGCTTTGGAATACAAAGGAATCCTTCCATGGGGAAGCATGCTATTCTCACATCAGAAAACGGTTTCAGGGCTTTGTCATCTGTTTTTTTTCCGAATTCTCTTGTGCCAAAGCTACTGATTTTAATCATTCACCATTCCCACCTTCTATGTGTTGATTCATACGTACTGAGCCAGGACATTAGGAGCTCACAGTTGCGTGGGGAGACTTGCTCAGAAACAGTTATTTACAATACAGCTTAAACAATTTTGTAAATATGAAGTTAGCAAAATTATGTCCAAGAAATGTCTGACACTCTAGCTGGGAGAAGGATGCAGTCTGGGAAGACTTCTAGGAAGAGGTGATGGTAGGGCTGGGTGCTAGACAATGAGTAGGAGCACACTGTATATAGAGAGGATGCAGAGAGGACAGACAGGAACATTGTACATGTGAGAGCTTCACAGGCTGGGGAACCAGTTGGGGTGCATCCTGGCTTGAGGAGGGGTAGGTGGATTGAGAGACACAGCTGGATCCATAGGCCATAGTTAGTTCATGAAGGCCTTATGTGCCATAGAGTTCAGACTTTGTCCTGTAATGAGATAGGAGACAGGAATGTTTGTTTGTTTGTTTGTTTTTGAGACAGGGTCTTACTCTGTTGCCCAGGCTAGAATACAGTGGCTCAATCTCAGCTCACTGCAACATTTGCCTCCCAGGTTCAAGGGATTCTCCTGCCTCTGCCCCTTGAAGAGCTGGGACTATAGGCACGTGCCACCATGCCCAGCTAATTTTTGTATTTTTAATAGAGATGGGGTTTCACCATGTTGGCCAGGCTGGTCTCAAACTCTTGACCTCAAGTGATCCACCCACCTTGGCCTCCCAAAGTGCTGGGTTTACAGGCGTGAGCCACCCACGCCCAACCCAGGGGAGTGTTTTGAACTGAGGGATGAAAGCGTTCACATGGTCAGATTAGTGCTTTAGAAAAGTCACTTTAGAGACAGAGTGGAAGATGCACAGGGGAGGCCAGGATGGGAGACTGGAGGGAAACTTGGGAGGAGGCCACAATGTCCAGGAGAGAGATGATGGACCAAGACAGGGGCAGTGGGGGTGGGGAGAAACAGGCAGGTCAAGAGATGCCACAGGAATGGAGATTGGAATTGGAGAATGAGTAGGGGGAATCCTGAGATGATGCCTGGGTTTCTGGCCTGAGAGATGAAGGGCTGGGGTTTCTGTTCTCTGAGTCTGCAAAGGCAAAATGTAGCTGTGCTCGGTTTCATGCATGTATTTATTCCATCATACATATGTTTTGAGAACCTGTGTGTCAGGCCTGGTGCTAGCCGCTGGAGTTTGGGGTTACCAGGTGGTGCCATGTGTCCTCTATTGACCCCTCATCCTACCCTACTCATCTGCCCTCTAAGTCCCCTCTCACCTCCTCGGAGCTGCTCCCTGCCCACCCTGGACTTCCTGCTAGTGCTCAGTCTCCCTTGGCCAGCTCCATTCCAGCTCTCTAGGTGTGACGTTAGGCCTGGTTCCCCACCAAAATGAGGTTGGACCCTAGACTCCTGGCCTCCTAGGCTGAATGGGGCTTGGAGGCCATCTCACAGCCTCCTCCCAATGTACAGCATGCTGCCAGGTGGGGCCTGCCCCTGCCCAACAGCTGAGTGCTAGGCCACCCTCCCTCCCTCCTGAGGCTCCCGTCTGTCCACCCCTTCTCGGATGGGCAGCACTGCCACTGCGAGCCAAGCCTGATCACCTGAGGCAGTCAGCTTCCTTCCAACTCCTGGCCAGGACAGCCCTTCAGAAAGTGCAGCCATGGTTCTTACCTGTAAACATGAGAATCCACTGGAACTGTTTTAAGCAAGAAATGAGTTTATGGAAGAGTATGAGGTAGCTCATAGGATCTCCAGGAGGGTCAGAGAGTCGGGATGGAAGATGGGCAGCAGGAACGAAGTCCAGGGGTTGTTGCCACTATAGGCCCCATGGCAACTCTGCTGGGCAAGACATCACCACTCACACCACTGACCAGAGCCCCCACCACTGCTGTCCCTGAGCGCCTCATGCCACCATCACTACCTTCACCCTCATTTCCAAATCCACGCTTTGGCTTGGAGGCGTCTGGTCACACTCCTGCAGGAAAGGTGCAAAGGCAGCTGGGAGGGGGAGGTTTCTAATTTCTCCTTAGTGAAGCCACACACCACAGGAAGGTATTGAAGAGGGGCTGTCCAGACCCAAAACAGGACACATGTCCCTTGCAGTGGCCACACCCCTTCAGTCAGCACTGCAGCTGAACCTTGCCGGTCTTTGGTGTCATTCTTAGAACATGGTTTCCTGCTCCACCTTTGAATAAGCTCCAGGGGCTCCTTCCCCAGGGAGACTGACCTCTCACTCTTTTTGTACCCGAGGCAGACCTGTGGTGCAGTGTGTGTGAGGCTGAAGCCTCTCTGGGAAGGGCCCCGTGTCAGCCTGACCCCGCCCTCTGCCCACATAGCTGGCACAGAGTAGGCCTCAATGAACACGGAAGGAAGGAAGGAAAGGAGGGAGGGAGGGAGAGGGAGGAATCCCCAGTGCCAGCCCTGAAAAACCACACCTCCGCATGGCTCCCACCTCAGGGATGCTGTGTGGTCGCTCCAGGGCTCTGCTCCTGGGGGCATGGCCTGGGCTGACCATAGGTGCCAGGCCAAGGTGGAGCCTGGGCATGCTGGTGTGGGTTTGTTCCTGGGTGCAGCACAGGAGGCTGGGATGCTGCCTGCATCTCCCAGAGCCACCCTCACCCCCGTGTGCCCACACAGGCATACACAGCCAGCGAGCAGGAGATGCAGCGGCAGATGAGCCTTGGGGAACTGTGCCACCCCGTGCCCCTCACCTTTGAGCCCATCAAGAGCTTCTTTAAGGGCCTCGTGGAAGCCATGCAGAGTACATTACAGACGCCATTGGACATTCGCCTTAAGGAAAGTAAGTCGCCAAGTGACCAACTTTGTGTCCTTAACTCCCCTAGTGCCCTTTAGCCCAGAGGCAAACGCAAAGATCATCTGCCTACATCCTGTCTCTCCCACCCTGAGGCCCTTGGCTGGGCGGTCAGGGGCTCCTGGGCCTGGTGCCCAACCCACCCTCACCACTTCGCCTCCAACCCTTCCTGAGACCGAGACCTGCCCTTCTCCAGTCACACTGCGCTCCTTCTGCCCCCAGATCGCTCCTGGGAGCCTGCCACATCTCAGCCTTGCTCTGGGCTCCCAGCTGGAATGACCAACTCTTCCTCCTCCTCTTCCTCTGGCTGGGGCCAAGGCCTGGCACCCCTTCAAGGCAGACTGGCACAGCTGCACCCACCTGGGAAACCCTTTCCTGCCAGCCCAGCCCTGACTCACTCCCTCCTTTGGCCATCTCCCCCTCCCTTCCTGCTCCAGGGCCTGCCCATGTCCTGCTGGAGGGTGCTCATGAAGTGGACACATGGACCCCTCCTTGCCCCTTGTAAGCATGTGAAGGGCAGGAACCAGCTTTAGGTCCAACTCTGAGGTCCCTGCAGGGCCTGGCACAAACCATGTGCTCAAAAATATCTGTTCTTTGATTCATTTATGCGTTCGTTCGTTCATTCATTCATTCATTCATTCACCTCTGCTGTCATGATTCATTCAGAACATTTATCAAGTCCCTCTTATGTGCCAGGCATAGCAGGGCACAAAACAAAGCTCCTTCTCATCTTTTGGTGCTCATGGTCTTTGTAGGGGCAGACAGACAGTACATAAACATGTCAGGTGACAGGAACTGCTATAAAGAATAATAAAGACCGGGTGTGGTGGCTCACGCCTGTAATCCCAGCACTTTGGGAGGCCGAGGTGGGTGGATCATGAGATCAGGAGTTCGAGACCAGCCTGGCCAACATGGTGAAATCCCATCTCTACTACAAATACAAAAATTAGCCAGGCGTGGTGGCATGCACCTGTAATCCCAGCTACTCCGGAAGCTGAGGCATGAGAATTGCTTGAACCCAGGAGGCAGAGGTTGCAGAGAGTTGAGATCATGCCACTGCAAATCAACCTGGGTGACAGAGCAAGACTCCGTCTCGAAAATAATAATAATAATAAAAAACCAGGGCAGGATGGAAGACAGGAAAGTGACAAGGAGGAGGAGCTGTTTTATATAAGCAGTTGGGAAGGCCTCTGAGAAGGGGACACTCAAAGTGGCCCAAATGAAGCGTTCATTCTGCAGGTTCTGTGGCTCTGAAGGGCTAGAGAGCACAGTGGTCACAGGCACGGCCTCTGGAGCTCGGCCTCCTGGGTTCCTATTCCAGGTCTACCACGTGGAACCCTAATGAACCCTGCCATCTTAGACACGGCCCCTTCGTTTTCCATGCCTCTGTTTCTGCATCTGTAAAGTGGAGACCATAATGCAGTCGCCTCTCCTGGGCAGCTGTGAGGATTAAATGAGCTCTTACACATAGAGCACTCAGGCGTAATAAGCACCATGTACGTCTTGGCGATTGTGATTGCTGCTGCTGTTACATGTAGGGGAGGCATTCTAGACAGAGGGAAAAGCAAGGGTGGAGGTCCTGAGGCGTGACGAGAGTGAGCTGGCCATATCGAAGGAGCAGCAATGGAGACAATGGGGACAACAGGAGTGGACGTGGGGTCACAGGGGAGAGAGGAAAGAGATCAGAATCCAAGGAATTTGACGTGGGCAACTCGCAGAAGGAAACTGTCATTTTCTGAAGTGAGAAAGAGCATTTAGGACTGGAGGGAATGAAGTATTTGAACCTGTGAGATTTGAGAAGTTGGACTTCCCATGTGGTGGTATCGCCTAGGCAGTAGGACCTATGATTCTAGAGTTCTGGGGAGAGGGGAGAGGCTTTTGCCTTGATGAAAGAACAACTTCAGCCAAATTAAATTTAAAGGAGTTTAAATGAGCAATGAACGATTCATGAATCCGGCTGCCTTCTGAGCCACAGTGCACTCAGAGACTCCAGCACAGCCATGTGGTAGAAGATTTAGGGACAGAAAAAGGAAAGCGACGTACAGAAAACAGAAGTGAGGTACAGAAAGAGCTGGATTGTTTACAGCTCGGTGTTCGCCTAATTTGAATGTAATTTGAACAGTTGGCTACATCTGATTGGCCAAAACTTGGTGATTGGCACAAGTGCAGGCTACGGTCTGTTTACACCTCCACTTGTTATTGTTCACGATGTACAGAAAAATCTTCAGGCCAAACTTAAAAGATGTAAGGAGGAGCTTTAGGCAAAACTTGATTTAAACAGCCTGCAGGTGGGCTTCCCAGCTCTCTGCAGGCCCCTGTGATGAGCGCTGGGAGTGATGGGGGCGGAAGGCACTTCTGGGGAGGTGCTGAGTGAGCTCCAGCCCCAACAGCTGGGAAGGAGGCAACCTGGACAAGGGGGGAAGGGTGGAGGGGGTGCTGTCCAAGCAGAGGGCACAGCAAGTGCCAAGGGCCCTGGGTGCCCCTGCTGTGCCTGCTTGTTGGGATAGCCTCCCCTCCTTCCTTCTTTCTGAGCACTCAGACCTTCCTGAGGACTGAGCTCTACTTCTTGTTTTCCATCTTTACCCTGGAATTTGCAGAACTCCCCAGAACACTAGAATCCCTGAGTCACCGCCCATCCTTGAGTGCTGGATCCAGTAGTTGTTTGCTCCTCAGCTCCTCCTCCTGTTTAGGGCTCTCCCACACCAGCCTCCTCATCCTGGGGTTTTCCTATCCCTGTGAATTTACATAAATCCCTTAAATCTGTGTGGCTCTTGGGTGAGATTATGCGACTCTCCAGTTGTGTGGTATTTTTAGCATGTCTTATTTGTCTGCTTGCAAGAGCTCCAGGCGCTCATTTCTCAACAATTCCTTACAGGCATGAACTGCCGGCTCTTGGACCCTTCTAGCACCAAGCCAGGTACCTTGTTGAAAACCAGCCCCTCACCAGAGCGATCACTCTTCCTAAAATGTAAGACCCTCGGGGAGTGGGGATAGGGTGGAGATGGTGGAGATGGTGGGATGCTGGGTGGAGAAGGATCATGGAAATGGAGGTCCCTCTTTTTTTCTCATTAGAATTTGTTTTTTTTAAGAATTTGTTTTTTTTAAAAAATGTTTATTATTAAAGACAAGTAAAATAATACATGTTCATTGTAGAAAATGAGAAAACAAAAGAAAAGAAAAAATTACTCATAATCTCTCTTCTGTGAAGAACTGCTGTTATTATTTGTCCTTTTAGCTTCCTTTAGCACATATAATATGCATATAATGATATATTTAATATATCTTTTTATTTTACAAACATGGTGTCATACTATACATTCTGTTTTGTCATCTGTTTTCATTTACTAATATATTATGAACATTTTTATTCTCTTAAAAAATTGTACAGGTAGGGCCAGGCCTGGTGGCTCACACCTGTAATCCCAGCACTTTGGGAGGTCAAGGCAGGCAGACAGCTTAAGCCCAGAAGTTTGAGACCAGCCTGGGCAACATGAGGAAACTCTGTCTCTACAAAAAATACAAAAATTAGTTGGGCATGGCGATGTGCTCCTGTAGTCCCAGCTACTCAGGAGGCTGAGGTGGGAGGATCACTTGAGCCCTGGAGGCGGAGGTTGCGGTGAGCACGCTACTGCATTCCAGCCTGGGTGGCAGAGTGAGACCCTGTCTCAATTGAAAAAAAAAATTATACAGGTAATGCATGCTTATTGTAGAAAATCAGCAATCACAAATATGTAAAAACAATGGCCCCTCCCGAAGAACGCTGTTAATATTTTAACATATATTCTTTCAGATATGTGTGCAGATTTTTTTAATGGGATAGTATTATAGATATTCTTTGTAATTTTTTAATTAACAGTATAGCTTGAACAATTTTTAAAATTTCCCACCCTACACTGATGTGACAATTTTCTATATCAATAAATACATAACTTTGTTTTTTGAGGCAGGGTCTCACTCTGTCACCCAGGCTGGAGTGCGGTGGCACAACTATGGCTCCCTGCAGCCTCGACCTCCGGAACTCTAGTGATCCTTCCACCTCAGCCTCCCACATAGCTGGGAACACAGATGTTTGCCACCAAGCCTGGCTAACTTAAATTTTTTGTAGAGACGGAGGTCTCCCCTGTTGCCCGTGCTAGTCTTGAACTCCTGGGCTCAAGTGATCCTCCCACCTCAACCTCTCAAATTTTGGGATTACAGACATGAGCCACTGTGCCCAGCTAATATTATCACTGTGTGTGTGTGTGTGTGACAGAGTCTTACTCTGGAGTGCAGTGGTGCAGTTATGGCTCGCTGCAGCCTCGACCTCTTGGGCTCAAGTGATTTTCCCACCTCAGCCTTCCTCATAGCTGGGACTATAAGCATGTGCCACCATGCCCAGCTAATTTTTTATTTTTATCATTATTTTTAGAGGTTGCATGACCATTGCATTGAATGGATGTGTCATATTTAGCCAATCTCATAATGTTGGATGTTCACATTTTCATTTCTAAAACAATGCTGTAATAAACGTCCATTCTTGTACACATTTGTTGAATTAATGAATGAGAGAATGAACACACCATACCTCATTTTTAGATTTTTTTTTAGGAGTAATTTCTCAAAGTGGAATTACTGGGTGTCAACCTAAAGAAAACTCAATCTAAAGAAGGTTCAGTATCCAGTTAGCAAAGTTTATTCAAGTGCAAAGTAACCATCAGAAGACAGAGGGAAACCAAAGAATGCTGATCAGTGCTCCTGGTGTTGGGAGGGGGACTGAATATCACAACGGAGGCACTGAGTAGATTTACATTTTCCATACAAAGGCTAACATACAGATTTAAAGGCCAGGCACGGTGGCTCACGCCTGTAATCCCAGCACTTTGGGAGCCCAAGGCAGGTGGGTCACTTGATGTCAGCAGTTCGAGACCACCCTGCACAACATGGCGAAACCCTGTTTCTACTAAAAATACAAAAATTAGCTGGGCTTGGTGGCAGGCGCCTATAATCACACCTACTCAGGAGGCTGAGGCAGGAGAATCGCTTGAAACTGGAGGTGGAGGTTGCAGTGAGCTGAGATCACACCACTGCACTCCAGCCTGGGTGACAGAGTGAGACTCCGTCTCAAAAATAAATAAATAAATAACATACTGACTTAAGATTTGATTCTCTACTATTGATTACACCCTAACGGGTTAACATCCTATTGAAAACAGGTAACAATCTAAAGAGTCTCTATCTCCAATGCCATTTAGTGTAGGTCTGAATGAAGAATAGGGAGTCTGGTTAATGTATAACATCTCCACACAAAAGTCAGGAAGTAATGGTCACGCACCAGAGAAGAAAAACAGCCACATTATGTGACTTAGTTTCCGGGGCTTAACTTTTCCCCTTGGCATAATAAATTAGGAAAGTCCTGAAATTTTATTTTCTTTTTATACTAGACACGAATTTTTCAAGTAAACTTTAGTTGAAATATAACATGCGTAAAGAAAAGTGTACAAATCGCCAGGCACGGTGGCTCACGCCTGTAATCCCAGCACTTTGGGAGGCTGAAGCAGGTGGATCTTCTGAGATCAAGACCATCCTGGCCAACATGGTGAAACCCCGTCTCTACTAAAAATACAAAAATTAGCTGGGCATGGTGGCATGCACCTGTAGTCCTAGCTACTCAGGAGACTGAGGCAGGAGAATCGCTTGAACCCGGGAGGCGGAGGTTGCAGTAACCAAGATCGCACTACTGTACTCCAGCCTGGCAACAGAGCAAGACTCCATCTTAAAAAAAGAAAGAAAGAAAGAAAAAGAATAAAGAAAAGGGCACAAATCAAAAATGTGCAGCTCAATGATTTTTTAAAAAGGAAACATAACCACCTTCAGATCAAGAAATGGAAATTTCCATTCCCCAGAAGTCTTCCTCATGTGCCTTCCTGTTTACTATCCCCAAAGGGGAGCCACTCTCCAGACTTCTAGGACTATAGGTTAGTTTTACCTGTTTTTGAACTTTCAGTAGATCATTCAGACTATACCCTTCTGTGTTTTGCTTCTTTCACTCAACATGATTTATCCATTTTGTATACTGAGTGGCTGTTATAAGTTCACGTAGTACTTCTAAGCTATCTACAGATTATTTGGGATTTTCTGTAAATAAGCACGTCACCTATGAATAATAATCTTTCATTTCCCCAATCTTTATTCTTGCCTTTCACTTCTTTTTTGTGCCTTGAGTTACTGTCTACTACATTTAGAACATTGTCGAATAGAAATGGTTATAATGAGCAGCATTTTCTCCCATCTTGGGTATCAATATATCCAACAGAAATGCATACATATGTGAATCAAAAGACCTGCACAAGAATGTTATGTGACCGAAACACAGGTTCAGTTGCTCAACACTTTGCAGAGTTCAATTAACAAGAGCGAGGTCTGGTATAAAGAAAGTGGTTTTATTCCAAAGCTTAGCTTAGGGGAAGAAGTACAGGCTCCTCCTGCCCTTAACGGTACTGCCTCGCTTTTAGGGCGGAAAGCAGAGAGTTTTAAATGGGGACTTTGTATGAATGGCATGCAGGGAAGGAGCAAGCAGATGGGGGTCTACATGACTCATTTTGGTGCCTTTTCTACCAGGTGGTTGAGCTGATGCCATTGAGGGCAGAACTAGATTGTAATGAGGCTGTTGTCCTGAGATCCTGTCCAGGTGGAAGAGTTCTGTTGCAGGCATACTTTAGGTTGTAAATTGACTGTTGTCTCTTAAGGCAATCTCTTGGTGGGAGAAAGTTCTGGTTCTGGACCCTCTAAGTAGGTAGATAAGTTTGCCCTGTAGGGAGTATCTGGTGAAGGGAAGGTAATGGTTATAATTACATTTCTAAAGAGCTAAGTAGAGGCAGGGCACAGTGGCTCAACGCCTGTAATCCCAGCACTTTGGGAGGCTGGGGCAGGCGGATCACCTGAGGTTAGGAGACGGAGACCAACATGGCCAACATGATGAAACCCCGTCTCTACTAAAAATACAAAAATCAGCCAGGCATGGTGGCAGGTGCCTATAATCCCAGCTACTAGGGAGCCTGAGGCAGGAGAATCGCTTGAACCCGGGAGGCGGAGGTTACAGTGAGTCGAGATACCACCACTGCACTCCAGCCTGGGCAACAAGAGTGAAACTCTGTCAAAAAAAAAAAAAAAAAAGAGAGAGAGAGAGAGAAAGAAAGAAAAGAAAGAAAGAAAGGAAAGAAAGCAAGCAAGCAAGCTAAGTAGGAAGTGGGAGACAGGAGAAAAGGGGTGGAAATCTTAAAAACAACTCATTTTCTTTCTCTTAGAAAAATGCTCTATTTCGGCTGGGCACGGTGGCTCACGTCTGTAATCCCAGCAATTTGGGAGGCCGAGATGGGGCTATCACGAGGTCAGGAGATGTGAGACCATCCTGGCTAACACGGTGAAACCCCGTCTCTACTAAAAATACAAAAAATTAGCCGGGCATGGTGGCGGGCGCCTGTAGTCCCAGCTATGTAGGAGGCTGAGGTAGGAGAACGGCGTGAACCCAGGAGGCGGAGCTGGCAGTGAGCCGAGATCACGCCACTGCACTCCAGCCTGGGCGACAGAGCAAGACTGTCTCAAAAAAAAAAAGAAAGAAAGAAAGAAAATGCTCTTTTCTTAGAAAACTCAGTCTCTTTCTGTTACACATTTACAGTTACAGCAACATTAGTCACAATAGGCAACACCGAAACAATCCAAATGTCCATGGAAAACTGTTTAGCATTGTTTATGAAAGCTGAACATACACATACCCTGTGATCCAGACCAAAAAAAAAAACTTCATATGTACATACATGGTGTAATGCAAAGAGAAATGTTAATGGGAGTTTAAATCACCACAAACTTTGGGGAGGATAGTTTTGCAATAGGTATCAAAGGCCTTAAAAACAATCATACTCATTGACCCAGCAATTCCTGTTTTAGGAATATATTCTACAGAAGCAATCAGATACACAAAAATGTAATTATATTAGTAGTTTCAAAAGGTTTTTAAACAGACTAAATATTCCAAAAAATATAGGACTAAGTTATGTCTCCAAACATCAAAATCTTAGAATCTCCACTAAAATGCTCTTGTGAAAGGCTGTTATTTGATGTGTCAAAATGCCTCACAAGTAGCTCAATCAATTTTAAAAAGCAGATTACCTAACGCATGTATGGTGTGACACCAATATTAAGAAAAGCTATAAAAATTAGCTGGGCGTGGTGGCGGGCGCCTGTAGTCCCAGCCACTCGGGAGGCTGAGGCAGGAGAATGGCCTAAACCTGGGAGGCGGGGCTTGTAGTGAGCCGAAATCGCTCCACTGCACTCCAGCCTGGGCTACAGGGCGAGACTCCGTTTCAAAGAAAAAAGAAAAGAAAGAAAACCTATAAAGCAGCAAGGGGAGGGGAAAGATAGGAAGTACACACACCCTAATGTTAACAGTGATAGGATTATTTTAAATTAAATTTGTATTAATTGGCAACAAATTTCACGGCACAAAATACAGACAGTATAAGGGATGTGCAGTGGAGTGATTTCTGCTTCCCCTTTCCCCAAGCCCGCGCCCCAGGGGCAGTCGCGGTTTAAAGGGGTCTTTCACTCCCTCCTTGGGCCATTTCCGCGCTTCGCATTTTGTGCTTTGGTGGGATCCTGGGGGCGGGGCGCCGTTCTGGCCCCGCCCACCAGGTGCGTCCTTTATCTCGCCCCCTGCAGACGCGCGCACGCCCACGCTGGATCCGGACACGATGCACGCGCGCCTGCGCCTGTCTGCAGACCGCCTGACGGTGCGGTGCGGCCTGCTGGGCAGCCTGGGGCCCGTGCCCGCGCTGCGGTTCGACGCGCTCTGGCAGGTGCTGGCTCGCGACTGCTTCGCCGCCGGCCGCCACTACTGGGAGGTAGACGTGCAGGAGGCGGGCGCCGGCTGGTGGGTGGGCGCGGCCTACGCCTCCCTTCGGCGCCGCGGGGCGTCGGCCGCCGCCCGCCTGGGCTGCAACCGCCAGTCCTGGTGCCTCAAGCGCTACGACCTCGAGTACTGGGCCTTCCACGACGGTCAGCGCAGCCGCCTGCGGCCCCGCGACGACCTCGACCGGCTCGGCGTCTTCCTGGACTACGAGGCCGGCGTCCTCGCCTTCTACGACGTGACGGGCGGCATGAGCCACCTGCACACCTTCCGCGCCGCCTTCCAGGAGCCGCTCTTCCCGGCTCTGCGGCTCTGGGAGGGGGCCATCAGCATCCCCCGGCTGCCCTAGGGGCCAGGACCGGCGTCACAGCCTCCAGGTACGCCGCAGCTGCCCAGTCTCGCCTAATCTACCTAGATCAGCGTGGTTGCTCCCCTTACTCCCTGCTTCTTAGGGCCCACTCCCTGCCCCACCTCTCCCCGACCAATCACGCCTACAGTGCTTTGAAGGTTTCCTCTCCTAGGCTAGTTTCAAACAGGCCTTAAACAAGTCTGCTGCTGCCTTCTCATCAGACCTCCGCACCCCCACCCCACCATCACTTACACTACTTTAATCCAGTTCCTTCAAAGTGATAGCGCCACAGGTAAGCCCTCAGCATGCTGAATACATCATCCGCAGCCTGGGAACCTTCTCCCTCGTACAACACAGGAACCTGGCACATAGTAGGCACACAGTAAATGTTTGTGAATGAATGAGAGTCATCCAGCCCTGACTCTTCTGTCTCTTGAGGTCCCTTGAATCTACCGCTTCCTCCCCACCGATTTCAGCTTGTCCACATCACAGCTCCCTCCAGAACAGCTGCAAGAGCTTCTTAGCAATTCCTGGTCTGAACCCTCTCCCAGTCCTCATCTTCCACCCTAAAACTAGAGTGATTTTCCTAAAACTTCACTTAACCTCTCAGCTATGAAGAGGCTTCCAGGAGTTACCATGAAAAAACAAACAAACAAAAAATACAAGTGCCTCACCTTAGCATTCAAGGCTTATCTAGTCTGCCCCAAATTACTTATCCTCACCTAGCTCCTACCACTCTTCTTAGAGACTCTCCAGTCAGAAATATGTCGCATAGCTCCACCTCCACACCTCTTTGCTGCCAGCACATACATGCAGAAAATTTTTTCACCTGTGTCAGTCTTCCCGAGGCTTACCTGCGCCAGGAAGTCTAACCAAGGAACAAGAATCTCACTATCAGAGCCACAAATCTGGGACCCTATCTTTCCAACTAAATTGGAGGCTTTGGAAGGGCAGCTTTGTCCTATACTCTCTCCACCCTGAAAAGTTCAGAAAGCCCCTTCCCTCCCAAGCAGTGAATTAATAACCAGCAAGTTCCCATCACTGAGTCACAGGTCACCCAGCCAGATCTCATTGTACATTTGGGGAGTCTCTGAGGGCCTGAAGGAAATCAGTTGTGTAAAGTTACCCCGTGGTGATATGGGGGGGCCAGATGTGTGCCCCATCCGCCCGCCCCCAAGCAAGCATCTGACCTGTCCCCTGGCCCAGCCCTTAGGCCCAGCTTTCAACCTGCTTATTCATTTCTCAGGGGATGCTGGGAAGGAATAAGCAGGTGACAGTTGCTAAGCAAACAAAGGGGGTGGTGTTTCCCAACTGTCCTGGGACAAAAAGGGAAGAGCACCCTTAGATCCAGACGTTGCCAAGGAAACCCAGAGCGCCCAGCTGTCTGGAATGAAGTGACAAAAATAGAGAACGGTAGGATCTCACAGGGAGGCCAGCTCCTCTAGCAGGTAGGGGGAGGCCTCTTCCCAGGGCCTACGTCTCTGTTCCGAAGGTTCCGCGTCCTGTTTTGTCAATTCCCTAGACAGTTCTGAAGTTATGTTCTGTTAAAGCATCTTCGTAGGTGCTTGGTGGGAGGCCAAGGCCGCCGAATCCTCGTAGTTTAAACAGACTCTCAGTGCATTAGTTTGAACGATATAAAACTGACCATTTTCAATAGTTTTTGAGTTTAAAATGGCACTTTTGATATAAGACAATGTAGCAGAACACCAGGCAGACAGAACCTTGCAAACGCCTTAACTTCTAACCAAAGACTGTAAAACTCTGGCTGGACAGAGTTTTAAAGCACTATGCTGCAGGAATTGTGAGAAAAAGGGGAAATTAATTCTACTAGGAGATGGCCCAAACTGAATTGTGATAGGCAGAGGGCATTCCTGAAAGAGTGAAGATGAATACACTTGACCCCAACATCTCTGTCCATCCCTGATGACCAAGACCTCTTCCCAGACCCACAGCTGCAGGGGCCAAGTAATAACAGCTCTTACTAGCTTATAATGCACTGTTCTAATGCTTTACAACTAAACTTACCTGATCCTTTCATCATCCCTAGGGGGTAGAAAGTTATCCCAATTCTACACATGGCAAAATGGAGACCCAGAGTCACTTGCCCAAGGTCGCACAGCTGGTGGTGGAGCTGGGGTCTGGGCCCAGGCTGTGAGTTCCAGGTCTGTGCTCATGGCCACCAGGCCCTACTGCTCAGGTTGAATGCAGCTGGTCTCTGGCCAGTGCCTAGTGCTCTGGCCCCTCTCATGGAGCTACTGCCCATGATGCTTTCCTAGCGCCTGGTTATTCTATGACACTTGAGTCTACATTTCGACTGCCTTCCTTAGGGTCTAACATGAGGCCTTATTGCCCAGAGGGAAACTTGATTTAAAAGTTTGGGATTCGGCCGGGCGCGGTGGCTCAAGCCTGTAATCCCAGCACTTTGGGAGGCCGAGACGCG
>NW_016808848.1:1023289-1024566 GCF_001698545.2 Rhinopithecus bieti
AAAAAAAAAAAAAAAAAAAAAAAAGTTTGGGATTCATGTAGCAGAGACAGAGCTAGACCTTAAAGGTCACAAACTAGCTGTGTCAAGGCCCATGATAGCCAGAAAGCAGCAGTTTCAGTCCATAATCAATTGTGTGACCAGGGCTAGTCACTTTTTACTTCTCAGTGCCATCTATAAAATGGGGATAATGCCACTACTTACCAGTGCTGTGAGGCTCAAATGAGCCAAAGGTTATAAACTTGCCTTAAAAAATATATTCCTATACAAAAATTAGCTGGGTGTGGTGGTGCGTGCCTGTAATCCCAGCTACTCAGGAGGCTGAGGCAAGAGAATTGCTTGAACCCAGGAGGCCAAGATTGCAATGAGCTGAGAATGTGCCACTGCACTCCATCCTGGGGGAACAGAGCAAGACTCTGTCTCAAAAAAACAAAAACAAAAAACTATAGTGCTGTATCATGCCAGGATTTATCAGCATTCCCAAGGGAGCTTGCGCTGTACTGACTGAGTGCTGAGACTACTGGTATTCCCAGCTGCCATGTGGCAGTAGCAGGAGCTACTAGAATATTCTCAGCACAGGAATGAAGCTTCCTTGGTTTCCATGTTGGTAAGGGTTACTGATCACTTATTCTCTTTCAGACTTGAATCTGTAGACATTTCTTTATTGATATGGCAAATTGCTTGCAGATATTTTTAAATGACAGCAATTTTCTAATATTTGGTTTAATAAAATGTGAATAGTGTCCCTTTTAACCATGGTCTTCACTGGGAGTTCATGTTGCTTCAAGTCCCTAGCACCCAGACCCGGACGGGCCTTCACTCATAGCCTATTCCTTTTTTTTTTTTTTTTTTTTTTTAAGGCGGAGTCTCGCTCTGTCGCCCAGACTGGAGTGCAGTGGCGCAATCTCGGCTCACTGCAAGCTCTGCCTCCCGAGTTCACGCCATTCTCCTGCCTCAGCCTCCTGAGTAGCTGGGACTACAGGCGCCCGCCACCTCGCCCTTAGGCAGCCTTCTGGTAGTAGTCAGCTGCTCCCTGATTAACTATCTCCAGGGATGGGGCATTCACTGCTTCTGAAGATAACTCACTAAAGTTCTCGCTTATGTGTAAACAAACCCTGACTCCCACCTGTTCCCATCCAAGATAGTATTATAGCTTGAACTCCTGGTCTCAAGCGATCCTCCTGCCTCAGCCTCCTAAGTAGTTGGGACTACAGGCTCACACCAGCATGCCTGGCTTACATACTACCTTCTTTTTTTTTTTTTTTTTATTATTATACTTT
>NW_016808848.1:1028660-1036623 GCF_001698545.2 Rhinopithecus bieti
CCCCAGAGGTGGAGTCTACAGAGACAGGCAGGTTTCCTTGAGCTGCTGTGAGCTCCACCCAGTTCGAGCTTCCCAGCGGCTTTGTTTACCTACTTAAGCCTCAGCAGTGGTGGGCACCCCTCCCCCAGCCTCGCTGCTGCCTTGCGGTTAGATCGCAGACTGCTGTGCTAGCAATGAGGGAGGCTCCGTGGGCGTGGGACCCTCCTGGCCAGGTGTGGGTTATAATCTCCTGGTGTGCCCGTTTGCTTAAAGCACAGTATTGGGGTGGGAGTTACCCAATTTTCCAGGTGTTGTGTGTCTCAGTTCCCCTGGTTAGGAAAAGGGATTCCCTTCCCCTTGCGCTTCCCAGGTGAGGCGATGCCTCACCCTGCTTCAGCTCTCGCTGGTCGGGCTGCAGCAGCTGACCAGCACCAATTGTCCGGCACTCCCTAGTGAGATGACCCCAGTACCTCAGTTGAAAATGCAGAAATCACCTGTCTTCTGTGTCGCTCGCGCTGGGAGTTGGAGACTGGAGCTGTTCCTATTTGACCATCTTGCTCCCTTACATACTACCTTCTAACATATTGTGTGACGGAATCACTGTGGGTTATAGGCCATGTTTTAGTTTCTCTGTCAAATGGAAACTATCCTGTCAGATGACTGTAAGGATTGGTGATATTATAGAATGTACCTGGAACATAGAATGCTCTCAGTAGATGCATAGTGTATTGATTTTTATGCATCTGCCCCCATCTGAATGAAAGTTCCCTGAGGAAGGGATTGGGGCTGTTCATGGCTATCTCCCCTGTGCCTGAAGCAGTGCCTGGAACACAGATGGCCCTCAGTATTTGTTCAGAGAAGGAACACATGCCATTTCCCTCTTTGCTCTGAGAGGAGAACCTTCAGCATTTTTCTGCCTACAAGATCCTTTGACCAATCCTTTCTCTGATGTGGAGTGACTACTATACAATGCCAACTAGACACAGAGGCCAAGGGCAGGAACGGGATAAAGGCAATGGAGAAGTAAAGGGCTATAAGGAAGTGAGATCGAAGGCTTAAAGGAAAGGACCTGCGCAGCCAGCTCTCGCCCCTCTCTGCAGCCACCCAGCAACTGTAGGATATAGACTTGGTTTGGAACCACCCCCTCTTCGAAGCTGGCCAACTTGAAGCAGAGACTGCATCACTGGATCTTTTTCTCTCCAGTGGGCTGACACAGTGCCTAGCCCAGAAACGTCTGCTAAGGAGCGGGTGGAGGTGGATGACGACCAGGTCCCTGGAGACTGCCATTCCTGCCCCCGCCTCACTCAGACACACCCGATAGCACCAGCAAGGGAACTGAGAATTCACAGAATGGCACTTTATTTTAAGACTTGATTTTTTTGCCATGATTATCTACCAATTCTTCCATGATGGTGTCATCTTCTTCAACAGTGACCAGGACCTTCTTGCCCACTAGATTAAAGATGTCTTCAGGAGGATAGCCTTTGGGCTCACCCACCTTTACGGTGAGCATGTCCATTGTTAGAATGGTGCCTTCCGGAATTTTCACTTTGGCCACCACAGACTTGCCCAGCTGTGGACAAAATGAACATTCAGTGCCAGCTTCACAGAAGTAACTAGTGTACACTGCTTTACATTCCAGGTCCCTGATCAGTCCTCCCCAGGCAGTACCTTGGGAGCAGGGACTCTGTTGCCACCTACGCTGCTCAGAATATCTCAGACATGGCAGGAATTCAACCAGTGTAGACTGAATTCAGAGACTCAGAGGAAGAGCCTTTACAATAAAGTGCAAAGGAAAGGGCTCAGGCTATGTAGGCGGAGCCAGGTTCAAATCCCAGTCAGTAGGGTATAGGCCATGTTTTAGTTCTCTGTCAAATGGAAACTATCCTGTCAGATGACTGTAAGGATTGGTGATATTATAGTATGTACCTGGAACATAGAATGCTCTCAATACATGCAAACTCTGATTCCTTTGGTCACCATCCAGCTCAATATCTCATTGTAAACATGGGGAAACCGAGGCCCACACAGGGTGGGTGACTTGGCCAGGGTTGCAGACAGCCAAGATGAAACATACGAATGAGATTCTCAACTCCTGACGCACTGTTCTTCAGGGTACACACCTTACCGCCACTTTGTTTGGTAAAATAGATATATGAAGGACTCATAAGATGGTGACTGTGGCTGTTATGCAGATGTCAAGAAAAGGAGTCCCTGAGGAAGGGGCAGATAGGACAGGCAGGTAAGGGAATGAAGGTTACCTGAAGCTCATGACCAATGTTTGTCTTCTCCATAAATACTTTCAAATAAATTATGTGTTTTATTACTCTATATCCTCCACATGAGAGTGCAAGGAATCAATTCTGCTTGGAATGTGGTGCCAGGGAAAAATGTCTGTCAAGTGATAATCATGCATCCTGTTATGTTTTACTGTCTGTTCAGAGAGCCAAATTAAGTGCTCAGCTGTTATAAAACTTAAACCCTGGTTTCTGGTCTAATTCTCTCCTATTTCTTTTATAAAGAAACTATTTCTTTTTACTTTATTTTAATTTCCTGGTATCGATGCATCTTTGATTTGGGGAAGCAGGTAGGCCCCACTAGAATAAAAGATGACAGCAGTCCCAGGCATGCCTGGTGTTTGGTCTTTGTCTTGACCCCAACATCCTGCAGCAGGTTAGGTGTGTGTGTGCCTGGCAGTCCCAGGATGCCAGCCTGGCTCTGTGACTCAGACGGCAAGAAGGTCCAGGCCACGGCTTCCAGGAAGTCCTGACAGTCAGCAGGCCAGGCAGTGCTTCTAGACCTACCAGTCCCTCTGTGTGAAGGTCAGTGCTGCACAAGGAATAGCTGCATCATCACCCACCCACCTCTGCAATGACTCACTGCCCTTTCCACCAGTGCCACCCTGGCTTAGGAAATGTCACAGGCTCTTCTGGTACCTCAGGGAACACCTCGCCTAAATGTTTCTCAGGGTTTACCTGCTCCAAGGGAGCCCAAACTTGACTTATTCCAGGGCCTCATCCCTGTTACATATTCTGTAGTCTAGGAGTACTGGGGCCATGGGCTTCAGATAATTAGTGGAAGACTCTAATGTGACCCTAGGTGGCCAGAGAAACCGCTAAAGTTCCCTTTAGATAACATGTTTCTCCCGCTGCTGCTACCGGCCAGAGTGACACGCACTACTGAAGAGGAGCCTGAAGAAGCTGACAGGGGTGGCAGCACATTCATCATTTCATCGGCCTGGCTCAGGGAGTGGTGGTTCTGACCATCCCTCTCAGGCCAGCCCATCCTGTTTCTGCACATGGCAGCAGAGCCGAGTGGAGTCCAGCAGGACGTACCTTCTCATTGCAGGCCATCTCACAGGGCAGCAGCTGCTTGGTTGGGGAGCCCAGGGCACGCTCCACAAGACGCACTGACCGCACCAGCTCGGCCAGTTCTCCAGGCTCCAGTGAGGCTGAGTGGTCACTCCCCTTCCAGGTCTTGTCCAAAGTTATGTGACGTTCCAATACCTTGGCCCCCAGAGCCACTGCGGCCACAGATATTGCTATGCCTGTTTCATGCCCAGAATACCCTATGGGAATGTCAGGAAAGAGCTTCTGATATTCCTTTAAAATGAAAAAAGAAAAATAAGGTTAAATATCATGGTGCTTTATGCATATTCTCCAGGGTCAAGCATATCTGGTTGAGCCCTGGTTTAGCCACTCACTAGTTGTGCAGCTAGGGGCAAGATACTGAGGTTTTCTGAGCCTCTCTTTCCTAGGGATGATGATAATACCTGCTGAGTATTGCTGTAAATGCATGAGAAGCACTCAGCACATTGTAAATGCTCTAAGAACAACGGTTACTGTTACTATAAAGAATGCATTTTAAGAACGTTTCATATTGCACAATACACTGAGAATAACAACTGTAAATGAATGTCTAACCTCATTCAAAAACCATCTGTCACATTTAATTAGCCTGAGCTACGGAAAGCAAGTGTGCTATATGCACAAATATCATCAATAATATACACAGCCCAATCTCAAAACAATCCTTTGGTGGAAATGATAAATAATCCATTATCTATAATTCACTGAATGCAACAAAAGACACTTTAAGATGGGTGAGTCTTGTTGGTGAGGGTGACCAGAAAGCTGAGTACAGTAGAAAGACTCAGGTAGGGTGTATTATTATTTTATTGTTATTGTTATTTCTTTTTGAAACAGGGTCTCGCTCTGTTGCCAAGGCTGGAGTGCAGTGGTGTGATCTTGGCTCACTGCAACCTCTGCCTTCTGGGTTCAAGTGATTCTCCTGCTTTAGCCTCCCGAGCAGCTGGGACTACAGGTGCCCACCACCACGCCCAGCTTATTTTTGTATTTTTAGTAGAGATGGGGTTTCGCCACGTTAGCCAGGCTGGTCTCGAACTCCTGGCTTCAGGCAGTCCACCTGCCTCAGCCTCACAAAGTGCTACCAGCGTGAGCCACAGCATCTGGCTTCAGGTGGGGTTTAACAAAAGACTAGGAGAGTTAGGTGGCAAAGGCCTTGAAAACCAGGGTTAAGGGTGTGTGATGGAGTGTGGATTGCTAAGTTTGGAAATTCAAACCACTGTACTATTTGCAGGCCCAAGATGGGATAGGCTGGCAGAATAACTCCTGCAATGTGTAGTGTCAAGAGAGAGGACATGACAGCACCTTGAGTGGGGACAGAGATACACTGAAAAGAAAAATAATTGGGGTCACGTCTACTAAACTGTTAATTATCGGAATCTCTGTGGGATGGGAGTGCAGGGGATGTTTACTTTTGACATTACATGTTTCACAGAAATCATTTTTAAGTTTTAAAATAACATGATTTAGATAAGCTATAAGCGAAGCAAAACAGAACAAAAGTTTAGGTAAAAAAAGAAAGTTTAGGTAAAAGAGAGCAATGTCAGTTTTCAAAAGGCTAACTTTTACAAGTTAATGGCTGTATAGCAACATGTAAGAAAGCTTATGGGAAAACAGAATATCAAATACTATGCTGAAAGGAAAACAAAACAACTGCAATATCAGGATTGTAAGTATGTGTGGATGGATAGATAGAATTCCATTAATGTTACTATAATGGTTTTAATGATAATTACATACGTATTTTTGAATGAAGTTAAATTTCCAGTGCTACAGGAGGAACTGAGAGAGATGGCATGAGACAATAAGAGACAAAGGCCTAGGGGGACATGCCTAGGTTCTAGTTCCAGCTTTGCCACCAAGCTGCTGTGGGATCTCAGGCTTCCCGACTTGGGACTGGACTTCACCATCTATGAAATGACTGTGTAGGCAAAATCCTGGGAGAGAGTAATTTCCCTCAAGGCTGTCACTGTAACTAGTTTGAGTCTCAGGGATGCTAAGAATTAGAAAATAAGAGAGGCAGCAAATAACAAAGCAAAAAAAGCCATAAGTTTCCAGAAGGCCTCCTATAACTCAGTATGAAAAAAGATAAATATTTATCTGTACACTAGTGTTCATAGCAGCATCACTCACAATAGCCAAAAGGTAAAATCATCCCAAATGTCTGTTGATTTTTTTTTTTTTTCCCTGAGACAGTCTCACTCTGTCACCCAGGCTGGAGTGCAGTGGTGCGATCTCGGTTCACTGCAACCTCTGCCTCCTGAATTCAAGCGATTCTCCTGCCTCAGCCTCCTGAGTAGCTGGGACCACAGGCACGCGCCACCATGCCTGGCTGATTTTTGTATTTTTAGTAAGAAGGGGTTTCACCATGTTGGCCAGGCTAGTCTCGAACTCCTGACCTCAGGTGATCTGCCCACCTCAACCTCCCAAAGTGCTGGGATTACAGGCATGAGCCACCGTGCCTGGCCAAGAAAATTTCATTTATAGTCACCCTCTTTAGAATGTTATGTGCTTCCTCAACTGCTTAGCTAGAATTTGATTTAGTAACAGCAAGACTGTCAAAGGATGTTCAAATTATAAAGTATGCCATCGTTTGTTAGAATTTTGGTTATAAAAAAGACTACGTCTTCCCCATAGTAAATGGCCCGAGAAGGGAACCCCCTCCCTCCTGCTCACCGAGATGACCCGCAGGTTGACGTCCTCAGGCTGGAGCGGGTACGCGCTGGTACACTGCAAGAAGCAGAAGTTGGGGTTGAGGGGCTTCACAATCTGATAGACTTGCTTCATGGTGTCCATCGACTGCATCCCGCTGGAGATCACCATTGGGCGACCTGAGTAATCCAGCACCAACACCATCAGCACTTTCTCTTTAGAGGTTCTGACTCTCCCCAACACATCCCAACTGCTGGTCTCATCATTCAACTGAACTCCACAGACATCTCTTAAAACACTGTGCCAGCCACTGTGGGGGAACAGAGAGGAGCTTGTTGGGTTCCTGCCCTCAGCCACAGGGAAGGTGGGCTCCCCTCTGCCCCCCGACAGTGTTCTTGAGCAAAACGAACTGAATTAAAGAGGCAGAGGAATTTCACACTTTCAAGAGGAAAATGAGTATCTCATCTGATCAACAGGTTGTATACCATGGCAGTACAGTACAATGAGTGCTGATTCAAGAGTGTGAGTGTGAGGTGTGGAGCTGCCGCTTCTAGCTGTGCCTGGGCAGAGCACTGTCCGTCTCTAAGTCTCAAAGGCCTCCCCTATGAAATAAGTATCAAGCATCATAATCACGACCTGTTTCAGTCCTAGGGGTGTTACGATGATCAAATGACATTGTTCATGTTGTAAAACCACTTTAAATGATCATGGCCTGCTGCAGTCTCAAACTCAAGCAATCCTCCTACCTCTGCCTCCCGAGTAGCTGGGGCCACAGGTATGCATCACCATAGCCAGCTAGGTTTTATATATACTGTCATATCCTTCTTATACATTTTAATTAAAAAATTTTCTAAGACAGGTGCAGTGGCTCACACCTGTAATCCCAACTCTTTGGGAGGCCTAAGTAGGAGGGTCATTTGAATCCAGGAGTTCAAGACCAACCTAAGCAATGTAGACAGACCTTGTCTCTATAAAAAAAAAATAAATTCTTAAAAAAAATTTTAAATGTCTTATAAAACTCATATTCTTAATTTATTTTCTTTCAACTTAGCATACAAAAAGTGGAAGTACATGCTGATTGAAAAGAGGTTGCTGGCAGGGCACAGTGGCTCATGCCTGTAATCCTCGCACTTTGGGAGGCCAAGATGGGAGGATTGCTTCAGGCCAGGAGTTCAAGACCAGCCTGGCCAACATAGAGACAACCCTGTCTCTATTTAAAAAAATGAAAAGACGCTTCTAAAATTTGTCTTCATGAAATCTGCCTCAAAGTGGGCCACCATGCAGGGAGTAAACATATGAAGGTCTGGACTCCCTTGGATTTTATGTCAAAAATTAGACACTTACCTTTTTTGGCTGTCTTTTCCAGATAAGGAAAATTATTAGTGTCTCCAGATCCAACTTTGAAAAATGGAACATTCAGTTCATGCAGGAATTCAACTGCCATCTACAAAAATCAAAGAGGGAGCTCCTTTTCACCATTGTTCAAAACACTGTTGTCATGACAGGTGAGGAATAACATACAGATAGAAAAACCCCTCTTATGCAGCAGAGGGACTCTCAACAACTTGAAAGCGAGCAAAGATTTGTTCTCAGTCGTTCCATTCAAATGCAAACATTCATTCTTATCCACCCATCCATTAGTCCAACAAACATTTGGTGCTGGTCTTTGCTGGTGACAAGAATCTGGAAAAGGGCCAAGCACAGTGGCTCACACCTGTAATTCCAGCACTTTGGGAGGCGGAGGCGGATGGATCATCTGAGATCAGGAGTTTGAGACTAGCCTGACCAACATGGTAAAACCCCATCTCTACTAAAAATACAAAAATTAGCTGGGTGTGGTGGTGGGTGCCTGTAATCCCAGCTACTCAGGAGGCTGAGGCAGGAGAATCGCTTGAACCTGGGAGGTGGAGGTTGCAGTGAGCTGAGATCGTGCCACTGCACTCCAGCCTGGGCCACAGAGCGAGACT
>NW_016808848.1:1036897-1055376 GCF_001698545.2 Rhinopithecus bieti
AAAAAAAAAAAAAAAAAAAAAAAAAACCACAATCTGGAAAAGAATCTTTCCCCTGGCCAAACCCTACCTGCCCCAGGGGCCCAAGGGCAAATGAACAAATATGAAACAGTCATGACCTAATCCTGACCCAGAAAACCAGGCAGTGAAAACGTGAATAGCCTCAAAGACTTTCCCCTCTACTTAGCCAAACGAGCAGGAAAAGGGGCTATTTCAATCCTTGGTGAAAGGGGGAAAATGGAGCATTTTTTCACCCGGCCTTTACACAAGGATCCATGGCTGGCAGGGCCCATTCAACCTGAGCCCTTTCAGGCCTCAAAGCACGCTGCCCACAGAAAAGTGAACCTCAGTCACGTTTTCAGATACAACGTCACTGCCTGAGGTTACCTATTTAGGGCTCTTCAACATCCTTCTCTAGTATTCATCAACAAGACTCAGGAAACTGGTAAATGTCAGCAAACGCTTGCTGAAGGAATCAGTGCATCATAAGTTATAAGAGTAAAATCTCAGTTTGCTGTCAAATTATAAGAACTCAAAAACCTTTTATTATTTCTTTCCAGCTTCAATAAGGTGTAATTGATATACTAAAAGCTGCACATAAAGTATGTAATTTGGTGAGTTTGGACTTAAGTATACACTACTGCTACCATCACCACAGAGTAATAAACATACGCATCACCTTCAAACGTTTTCTTGAGTCCTTCTGTTTTGAATTGAAGTTGGAAATCAAAAGTCGAAAAAAATCAATGTCTCTGAATGGTTCCAAATATCTTAGTTCTAAAATGATGCCTGTGACTCAGAAATAAGTTAGGGCTTAATGAGTTTCTCACACCTGATCACGTGCACACAAATCTTTCCCTCTCCCAGGGATGTTGCTAAAATGAAATGCAAACTCTGATTGGTCTAGGACCGACCGACCAACCTACCTCCCTTCCTCCCTCCTTCCCTCCCTTCCTCCCTCCCTCCATCCCTCCCTTTCCTCCCTTCCTTCACCATTCTTACTACTCTTCCTCTCTGCTTTATTTTTAACTCTTCTCCTTTCCCCTTCCATCTTTTTCTTTTCTTTTCTGGTAGAGACGGGGTCTTGCTATGTTGCCCAGACTGGTCTCAAACTCCTGGGGTCAAGCATTCCTCCTGCCTTAGTTTCCCAAGTAGCTGGGATCACAGGCATGTGCCACCACATGTGGCTATTTTTTTTTTTTAATTTGCTGTAGAGATGGGGGTCTTGCTATGTTGCCCGGGCTGTTCTCAAACTCCTGGCCTCAAGCAGTTGTCCCATGCTGGCCTCCCACAGCGCTGGGATTACAAGCTTCAGCCACCATGCCCAGTACCTTCCATACCTTCCTGTTTGTGTCTCATAACACTGCTAACTAGCCCTAAGACAGAACTGAAAAAACATCAGTTTTAAATATATTTTTTGAATAAAGTCTAATTTTCCTACCCTTCTCGCTCCATATGGCAGGTGAAGAGATTGCTTTCTGTTTAAAGAAGGAACCTTCCACTGAGTTTTCTTTTGTATAATGTTCACCTTGTGGGAGTGTGGTGTGGCCCTCCAGGGCATAAACAGATGCAGGAACCCCCTCAAGAGAAGGGCAGAGCGATCAGGGGCAAGGAGTGGAGACAAGTGCAGAAAAAAAAAATTTTGCAGAAGCTTACCTACAGAGACTGTAAAATCTGCATGGAATTCTATAATTTTCAAGTAAGGAAAAGGGCCAATTCCTGCTGGAAAGGGAAGGGGCGTCTCATTTTGCCACCTCCTGGGGAGCCACCGCCACTCAGTGGCCATTTAGAAAACTGCCACTCAGAGCCATCCTGCAAAGGGAATCTGAGAAATCTGGAAGATTCTTTCAGCCCTAAGACAGTATCGCTGTGCCTAGGGCTACTACAGGCTAGGTCAGCAACTGGTGACCCCTTTCTCTCCAGGGACTCCTTGACTTCCCCTAGCTTTCCCACCCTGCTATTGGGTTCCCTCTCTATCTGGGGTTCTGTGCAGCCCGACAGCCTCAGCACTCCTCTCTCCCTCCTGCCCCATAGCACAAAGTCTGTGGGAGTCTGAAGGGAGCTCAGCCATGTACAACTATCCTCTGGCTCCCAGCTGAGTTCAACATGCAGAAATAGGTCCCATGGATTGCCTCATTTGGGAGAAACACTACCCTGCCTTAATGCCTTCTGAGGGTCCCAGTAAATCAACTTAGCTGAGTTCCAAACCCAGTGTTTCCCAAACTTACTCGACTCAGAACTTTTTAAATTCTGGCCAGGCACAGTGGCTCATGCCTGTAATCCCAGCACTGTGGGAGGCCAAGGCAGGAGGATCATTTTAGCCCAGGAGTTTGACACCAGCCTGGGCAACATGGCAAAATCCCGTTTCTACAAAAACTACAAAAATTAGCCAGGCGTGTGGCATGTGCCTGCAATCCCAGCTACTGGGGAGGCTGAAGTGGGAGGATTGCTTGAACCCAGGAGATCAAGGCTGCACTGAGCTGAGGTCGTGTCACTGCACTCCAGCCTGGGTGACAAAACAAAAAACAAACCAAAAAACCCTTTATTGATTCTAAATTAATGAATGAGGGTGGACAACACGTGCCCACAGAACCCCCTTTCTGTACTGTGTCCTGTGGGACACTCTGGGAACCGCTGATCTGAGTCAGGGGTAAGGAAAGAGAGGAGTAGAGCTGAGATTTTTCTAAAGTCCCCCCCTTTCCCCTCAGTTTTTGGACCCTGCAGGATAAAAAAGAAGCCCAGGCAAGGCACGGTAGCTCATGCCTGTAATCCCTGTAATCCCAGCACTTTGGGAGGCCGTGGCGGGCAGATCACGAGGTCAGGAGTTTGAGACCAGCCTGGCCAACATGGTGAAACCCCACTTCTACTAAAAATACAAAAAGTAGTCCGGCGTAATGGCATGCGTCTGTAATCCCAGCTACTCAGGAGGCTAAGGCAGGACAATTGCTTGAACCTGGGAGGTGGAGGCTGCAGTGAGCCAAGATCACGCCATTGCAGTCCAGCCTGGGTGACAGAGTAAGACTCCGTCTTAAAAAAAAAAAAAAAAAAAAAGCCCACGGTGATGAGCTGGGGAGAACAGGGAGTCAGGGGAAGGGTGTAGCCACAAATAGGCTGGGCTGGCCTCAGGGCAGCGGCCTGTCAGAGGGCACCGTGCCTGGGACACAGGCAGGTGCTGGAGGGAAGGGCGGCTCTGCTGGGATGGCCACTGTGTGTGAGGGGAGCATATCCCTCAGGAGTCACCTCTTTGGTCATGACTTCCATTTGCCTTCTCAAAAGAACTTTCCTTTTAGACTAAAGACATTCTGCTATTTCACCTGAGTTCCACAGCCTTGGTGCAACTTTCAACCAGAAGCCCTGACAGTTTTCTTGGCCTTAATAAAATTCTGCCACACCTTAAACTTTCCTCAGCACACAGAGAACGCCCTAGAACAGCATACAGTGTGGAGAAAATATGCACTCAATAAATGCCTGTTTCTATAAGGAAGTTAGGGTAGGTAAACACTGGGAGCCACTTGCTAGGTAAATGCAGAACAAGGAACCAATGTACCTCCAACAGTTTAACGGCAAGGTAAATTAACTCTTGTAAAGGCTCTTAAAGAATGCACTTTCCTGTGGGGCACGGTGGCTCACGCCTATAATCCCAGCACTTTGGGAGGCCGAGGTGGGTGGATCATGAGATCAGGAGTTCAAGACCACCCTGGCCAACATGGTGAAACTCCGTCTCTACTAAAAATACAAAAATTAGCTGGGCATGGTGGCGGGCGCCTGTAGTCCCAGCTACTCAGGAGGCTGAGGCAGAGAACTGCTTGAACCCAGGAGGCGGAGGTTACAGTGAGCAGAGATTGTGCCATTGCACTCCAGCTTGGGTGACAGAGCGCGACTCCGTCTCAAAAAAAAAAAAAAAAAAAAAAAGCACTTTCCCCTCACTGCCTGTGCCCTAGGTCAGGCAGGGGACTAGCTGGGGACAAATGGCATTCCTCGTCCAGAGAAACCTACCTGCCCAAATAGGCTGAAGCAGAAAAACTCCAAAGGGTTCTGAGCAACAGAACAGCCATCGCTGGGTGAGTGCAGACCTGGCCCTGTGCTGACACCCCATGGGCTTAGCTCCCTGAATCCTCCAGATAGCCCCAGGAGCATCTTAACAATCCTGTTTTTACAGACGGGCGGCAGTGCGGCTCCAAGGTTACATGAGGAGCCCAAGCCACATAGAGTGTGAGCACCAGGAGCTGAGCTCAGAGAGCCTGGCTCTAAAACACACAAACCAGACACCAAGCAAATGGGCTGCCTGGGGAGCAGAGGGAAGGAAAACCAAGAAAGAGGGAAGCCCCGCTACAAACACCAGACTGACTCCTCCCTATCACCCAACCACTCCGGGTTCTCAACCGATGCCACCTGCAGGGCACAGCCTAAAGAAGCGACTTCGCCTTGGCAGCCTCACGGGGCAAGGAGGCACCTTTCTCCTAGGTCGGATCCAGGAGCTCAGGGAGCTTGCGTTTCCAGGAAACGTGGGCAGAAGCCAAAAAGTCCCCATTCCAGGTGCCAGTCACCTTGATGACATCTTCCCTGGTTCTGTGCGGACTCAGGACATCAGAAGAGGGAGAGTCGCTGGATGGCAGCTGGGTCACACACAGAAAAGGAAATGGAGGCCCAGGCAGGGAAGGGGTTCACCGAGGTCACACTGAGAGTTTAAGGGCAAAGTCAGGGCAAGCACCCAGATGTCCCAGCCTCCAAGTAGCCAGATGTCCCAGCCCTTAGCCCAGGTTGCTTTCCTTAATTGTAACTAACACTCACTGAATACTGATTGTATACTATGCTTTATATTAACCATCACATTTAATCTTCAGTTTCCCTCCCAGATGGGTTCTGCTACGAAGCCCACTTTACAACTGAAGAAAACAGGCACAAAGAGTTAAATAACCTCCGCGTGGATATACCAGAAATGATAGGCAGAGCCATATTCAAACTTAAAAATCTGACCCTAGAGTCCATTCACTTGGCCACAGGGCCATATAGCCCACATATGGGCCACATAGCAGAGATGTGTACCATAGAGCTGGGGTGTGCATCATACAGTCAGGGGTATGTACCATACAGCTGAGGTGTGTACCATATAGCCATGCCATCATCATAGAGCCAGGGTACACACCACGTACCTGGGGTATGTGTAAACAGCATTCAGCATGGGATCCCAAATGTTTTCATCTTTAGATTCTTAAAAATTACTGAGGAGGCCAGATGCAGTGGCTTACACCTGTAATCCTAGCACTTTGGGAGGCCTAGGTGGGAGACTGTTTGAGGCCTGGAGTTTTAAGACCAGCCTGGGCAACATAGGGAGATCCTGTCTCTACAAAAAATTTAGAAATCAGCTGGTCGTGGTAGTGTGGACCTGTAGTCCCAGCTACTAAGGAGACTGGAGGATTGCTTGAGCCTGGGCCGTCTAGGCTGCAGTGAGCCATGAGTTATGACTGTGTCACTACTCTCCAGCCTGGNCAGCCTGGGCGACAGAGCGAAACTCTGTCTCAAAAAAAAAAAAAAAAAATTTTAAATTAAAGCTGGGCATGGTGGCTCACACCTGCAATCCCAGCACTTTGGGAGGCCGAGGCGGGCAGATCACCTGAGGTCAGGAGTTCAAGACCAGCCTGGTCAACATGGTGAAACCCTGTCTCTACTAAAAATGCAAAAATTAGCTGGGCATGGTGGCACATGCCTGAAGTCCCAGTAACTTGGGAGGCTGAAGCAGGAGAACTGCTTGAACCTGGGAGACGAAGGTTACAGTGAGCCACAATTGTGCCACTACACTCCAGCCTGGGTGACAGCGAGACTCCGTCTCAAAAAATAAAATAAAATAAAATAAAATAAAATTGAGGAATCTTTTCTTAATTTTAAACGTTGAATTGTGAGATAATGGTAGATTCACTTGCAGCTGTAAGAAAGAATACAGAGAGATCCTATATACTCTTCCCCCAATGGTAATGCCTTGTAAAACTATAGTACAATATCATGACTGGGTGAATGACGTTGACAAAGTCCACCAATCTTATTCAGATTTCACCATTTCTACATGTACATTTCTGTATGCCTATATTTAATTCTATGCAATTTTACCCCATGCACAGATTCATGTGACCACTGCCACGGTCACCATACAGAAGGTACCATGATGCCACTGCTACAAGGATCCTTCACGTCACCCCTTTATAACCACATCCCCTTCCCCTTACTAACCTTTGGCAACCACTCATCTGTTCTCCATTCTCATAATTCTTTTATTTCCAGAATGTCATGGAAGCAGAATCGTACAGTATGCACCCTTCTGTGTATGCTGCTTTCTCATTCAGCATCATATCCTTGAGATGCATCCAGGCTGCTGCATGCATCAATAATAGTTCATTCCTGGCTGGGCGTGGTGGCTCATGCCTGTAATCCCAGCACTTTGGGAGGCCGATGTGGGTAGATCATGAGGTCAGGAGTTTGAGACCAGCCTGGCCAAGATGATGAAACCCCATCTCTACAAAAAATACAAAAATTAGCTGGGCGCAGTGGCGTGTGCCTGTAATCCCTGCTACTCAGGAGGCTGAGGAAGGACAATCGCTTGAACCTGGGTAGCGGAGGTTGCAGTGAGCCGAGATTGTGCCACTGCACTCCAGCCTGGGCGATAGAGTGAGACTCCGTCTCAAAAAGAAAAAAAAAAAGAAAAAATAGTTCATTCCTTTTGATTGCTGAGTAATATTCTATGGTACGCATGTACTACAGTTTGTTTCACCATTCACCCGCTGAAGAACATTTTGCTTGTTCTAGTTTTGAGCTACTAAGAATGAAAGTTGTAATGACACTCACATACAGGTTTTTGTATGAATGTTAAGTTTTCATTTCTTTGGGGATAAATTACCAAATGACAACTGGTGGATCATATGATAAACACATTATCTAGCTTTATAAGAAACTCCCAGTCTACTTTAAGTGGCTGAATTGTACAGTATATGAATTATGTCCCAATAAAGCTGTTTAAAAAAGAAGGAATGAAACTGCCATACTGTTTTCTAGAGTGACTGGATCATTCTACATTCCCACCAGCAATATATGAATGACCTATTTTCTTTGTATCCTTGACACCATGTGGTGTTACCACTTTTTTTTTTTTTAAACACAGGATCTCACTCTGTTGCCAAGGCTGGAGTCTGGAGTTCAGTGGTGCATTCATGGCTCACCACAGCCTCAAGCTCCTGGGTTCAAGGAAGCCTCCTGCCTCCCTGCCTCAACCTCCCAAGTAGCTGAGGCTACAGGCACACACCACAATGCCTGGCTTTTATTTATTTATTTTTTTAACAGATGGGGTCTTGCTATTGTTGCCCAGGCTGGTCTTGAACTCCTGGCCTCAAGCGATCCTCCTAACTCAGCTTCCCAAAGTACTGGGATTTCAGGAGTGAGCCACTGCATCCAGTCAACCACTTTTTACTTTAACCATACTGACAGCTGTGCAGTGATATCACATTGTGGTTTAAAACTGAGAAATAAAGGGAAAAAAAAGCTAAAATTGGCTGGGCAAGGTGGCTGATACCTGTAATCCTAGCATTTGGGAGGCCAAGGCAGGCAGATCACTTGAGGTCAGGAGTTCAAGACCAGCCTGGCCAACAAGGTAAAACTCCGTCTCTACCAAAAGATTAAAAAAAAAAAAAAATTAGCTGGGCATGGTGTTGTGCACCTGTAATCCCAGCTACTTGGGAGGCTGAGGCACGAGAATCACTTGAACCTGGGAGCTGGAGGTTGCAGTGAGCTGAGATTACACCACTGCACTCTAGTCTGGGTGACATAGTGTTACCCTGTCTCAAAAATAAAAATGAATGAGAAATTTTTAAACCACATAAATAGACAAACACAGAAGAAAAAATAGATAATTTGGACATCATCAAAATTAAAGATATTTGTAGTTCAGAGGACACTATTGAGAAAGTGAAAAAGGGCCAGGCATGGTGGCTCATGCCTGTAATCCCAGCACTTTGGGAGGCCAAGGTAGGCTGTTCGCTTGAGCTCAGGAGTTTGAGACCAGCCTGGGTAACATACTGAGACCTTGTCTCTACCAAAAATACAAAAATTAGCTGAGTCTGGAGTCACATTGCCTGTAGTCCTGGCTACTTAGGAGGCTGAGGTGGGAAGATTGCTTGCGCTCAGGAGGCCAGGGTTGCAGTAAGCCAATATTGCACCACTCTGCACTCCAGCCTGGGCAACAGAGCAAGACCCTGTCTCAAAAAAAAAAAAAAAAAAGAAAAAAAAAAGGAAAGAAAGAAAAGAAAGTGGAAAAGACAACCCGAAGACTAAAGGTTTTTACAATCATTTATCTGATAAAGGACTTGAGGACTCGTACTTAAAATATATAAAGACAATTCATTGGAAGGATATACACGAAAAAATAAATTTCAAAAGAATATATAAAGAAAATAATCCAATTTTAAAACTGACAAAGGATCTGAATAAACATTCTTCCAACGAAGATACGCAGATGACCAACAGGCATATGAAAAGATGCATCAGAGAAATGCAAATCACAACCACAATGAGATGGCTAGAATCAGGAGGTAATAACAAATGATAAGGATGTGAAGCAACTGGCACCATCAAACCCTGCTGATGGGAATGGTGCAGCCACTTTGGCAAACAGTCTGGCAGTTCCTCAAAAAAGTTAAACATAGAGTTACCAGGTAACCCAGCAATTCCACTCATATGTATGAGAATGAAGAGAAATGAAAACATGTCCATATAAAACCTGTACATAAAAGCTCATAGCAGCATTATTCTTAATAGCCAAAGTAGAAACAACCCAAGTGTCCACCAACTGACAAAAGGGTAAATAAAATGTGGTACAGCCATAAAATTGAATTATGAGTTAGCAAAAAAAAAAAAAAATACTGATATATGCTACAACATAAATGAAAACACAATGTTATGAAAGTTATATGAAATGTTATATGAGTCAGACTCATATATTGTATGATTCTATTTATATGCAATATCCAGAATAGGCAAATTTATAGAGATAAATATTTGAGGCCGGACACAGTGTCTCACACCTATAATCCCAGCACTTTTGGAGGCCAAGGCAAGTGGATCACATGAGGTCAGGAGTTCAAGACCAGCCTGGCCAACATGGTGAAACCCTATCTCTACTAAAAATACAAAAATTAGCTGGGCATGGTGGTGCATGCCTGTAATCCCAGCTACTTGGGAGGCTGAGGCAGGAGAATTGCTTGAACCTGAGAGGTGGAGATTGCAGTGAGCCGAGATCTCGCGACACTGCACTCCAGCTAGGCAACGAGCGAGACTCTGCTCAAAAAAAAAAAAAAAAAAAAAAAAAACCCGATAAGTCATTGCCTAAGCCTGGGAGAATTGGGGCAGCTGAGGAGTGCTGCTAATGGGTAGCTTTTCTTTTGGGGATCATAAAAAATGTTCTAACGGTAATTGTGTTAATGGTTGCACAACTCTGTAAATATTACTAAACACCACTGAATTGTATTCTCGACCGGGTGAATTGGATGGTGTGTCAATAAAACTGTTCTTTAAAAAAAAACACGCAACACACCTTTCATTAGGTGAGCCGCTGCCAAAGGAATGATGTCATCACACATCACCTAGCCTCTGGAAAACTCCACTATATACTTGTGAGAATGACAATGGAAAGGACAAATAACATTTGAGTATCATTATGGAAATAGTTTTGCCTTTGTGGACCTCCTGAAAGGGCTCATGAATCCCCCAGGGGTTCCCGAACCACACTTTGGAAACCGCCTTCATATACTTCTCATTACTCTGATTAGTTATTATTGTTTTTAATTGTCAGTGCAATGAAATGCCCACATAACATTTCTCCCTACTATGGATTCAACACTAGGTAAGGTCAAGTTTTAGGAAAACTGTGTCCTGGGGAAGCAACTAAGGAGGAGGAGGGATGACAAAACTACTAAGCCTAATTATTTTTAACAAACAGGTTAGGACTTAGTCCTCCAAATGAAAGTGCTTCTCAAAGTGATTACTCTGGGGAAGGCTGTATGCTGTAATTGGACTTAACAGTTTCACATGGTTGGGGAGGGCTCAGAATCATGGTGGGAGGCAAAAGGTACTTCTTACATGGCAGCAGCAAGAGAAAATGAGAAAGAAGCAAAAGCAGAAACCCCTGATAAGCCCATCAGATCTCATGAGACTTACTCACTATCACAAGAATAGCATGGGAAAGACCAGACCCCATGATTCAATTACCTCCCTTTGAGTCCCTCCCACAACACGTGGGAATTCTGGGAGATACAATTCAAGTTGAGATTTCAGTGGAGACACAGCCAAACTGTATCACCCTGTCTCCGGGGGGGGGGGAAGGCAGCTGGATGCGGTGGCTGACACCTGTAATCCTAACACTTTGGGAGGCCAAGGAGGGTGGATCACCTGAGGTCAGGAGTTCAAGACCAGCCTGGACAACATGGTGAAACCCCCTCTCTACTAAAAATACAAAAAAAAAAAAATTAGCGGGGCATGGTGGTGAGCACCTGTAATCCCATCTACTTAGGAGGCTGAAGCAGAATTGCTTGAACCCAGGAGGCAGAGGTTGCACCATTGAAACGTAATTGCACCATTGCACTCCAGCCGGGGCAACAAGAATGAAACTCCGTCTCAAAAAAAAAAAAAAAAAAGCACCAGGAGTGACCAATACTTTAAAAGAATAATATTATTTAACCAGAAGCTAAACATTGTGATTAGTCTGTTGAAAAACAATCCTGTTTCTTTAGAGGACGCCACATACAATCTCAGAAACTCTCCCCAGGCCGTGAGTACGCCCAGAAGAATTAATACAACAATGTCCCTTTGGTTCTGTTGTTGATAGACAATAGAAGACCTATTCCTTTCTGAATGGAGACTGCTATGTCACCAGTTCAAACTGAATTTGCGCAAACCGAGGTCTCAGATTTGAAACTGGATGCAGAGTGAGGCCCCTGCCCCAGGCTGCAGGGCAATAATTAATGGAAGATCAGCAATATATCTAAGTAAGCTTTTTATCTAGGTTTAAAAAAAAAAAAACATCTATCCTCTTACTCCCAAGGCAGCTCCTGGGCCCAGAGACTCTCCAGCCAACTTCAGTCTTGAACCGGTACCGAGCGTGGTGCATGCAGAGACGCTGCTGAGCTTTCAGGCATTCACAGTGGGAATCTACGCTCTGGGAAGCCTGGGTTGCCAGTCAGGCAGCAGCAGCTGCGGGACTGTGGAAAGCACACTGCTCTAGGCATCAGATCTGCTGCCTCCCAGCACTTTGGAAGGCTGAGGCGGGCGGATAACCTGAGCTCAAAAGTTCGAGACCAGCCTGGCCAACATGGTGAAACCCCCCATCTCTACTAAAAATACAAAAATTAGCTGAGTGTGGTAGCAGGTGCCTATAATCCCAGCTACTCGGGAGGCGGAGCCATGAGAATCATTTGAACCTGGGAGGCGGAGGTTGCAGTGAGCTGAGATCGTGCCACTCCACTCCAGCCTGGGAGACAGAGTGAGACCCTGTCTCAAACAAACAACAACAAAAAATAAAACTGGGCTGGGCACAGTGGCTCACACCTGTAATCCCAGCACTTTGGGAGGCTGGGATGGGTGGATTGCCTGAGGTCAGGAGTTTGAGATCAGCCTGGCTAACATGGTGAAATGCCATCTCCACTAAAAATACCAAAAAAAATTAGCCAGGTGTGTTGGTGCATGCCTACTCAGGAGGTTGAGACAGGAGAATCACTTCAACCTGGGAAGCGGAGGTCACAGTGAGCCGAGATCATGCCACTGCACTCTAGTCTGGGTGACAGAGCGAGACTCCATCTCAAAAAAAATTAAATTAAATTAAACTGAGGAAGCTTTCCTTTTTTTAATTTTAAACTTTGATTTTGAGATAATGGTAGATTCACGTGCAGCTGTAAGAAAGAACACAGAGTAATCCTATATACTCTTCCCCCAGTTTTTTTGAGACTCTGTCTCAAAAAAAAAAAAACTGAAGTAACTTCCATGTCCAAAAGTAGAGGAATGATTAGGTACAGTATAGTCCATGCTCCAAAAGAAGTATTACGTTGCTATTAAAATATTTAAGCATAAGGTGGGGTAAAAGTTTGTGCTATAATGTTAACTGAAACAAGCAAGCACAGAACTCAATGTTCACCAAATAGTACCAGCAGCCAACAAAACAAGCATATAAAAAGGCTTCAGGAGGAAATATGTAAAAAGAACTGCTATAGAGGGATTATGGATCAGTTTTTTCCCCTTTTCTTGTTTTCGAAACTTTCTGTAATATTTTACAACTAAAATTTTTTTACATTTAAAAGAACACATGAAGGAATTCTAAGGAGGCAGGTCACAGAGCAGACGGGACCCGAGACCTGGCACCAGCTTGGTTTTGGCCAAGCCAGAAACCACCGGTGACCATCCTATAAGCCATTCCCTTCTGGACAGTGCCAGTGTCCCCCCTCTCAAGTCAGTCAATGCTAGTAAGCAAGGGGCAGACTCCAGAATTATGGTTTCTTTGCTCTATTTTTTTTTTTTTTAAGAGACAGGATCTTGCTCTATCACCCAGGTTGGCGTGCAGTGGTCCAGTCGTGGCTTACTGCAGTCTCAAATACATGGGATCAAGCAATACTCAGCCTCCCAGACTACAGGAGTATGGCCACCACGCCTGGCTAATTTTTGTATTTTTTGTAGACATAGGGTCTCCCTATGTTCCCCACACTGGTCTTGAGCTCCTGGCCTCAAGCAGTCCTTCCAGCTCAGCCTCCCAAAGCTCTGGGATTATAGGTGTGAGCCACCACACCCAGCCCCTGGTTTCCAGACCATTTTCTACTTGGAGAAACCTGGCCCAGTGGGGGTGTCCCTACAGCTTGGAGGGACTCTGGGATTCCAGTGTGGCTGACCCCTACTTCCAGAGACAACTTGCTATTGTTGTTATTATTTATTTATTTATTTATTTAGAGACAGAGTCTTGCTCTATCACCAGGCTGGAGTGCAGTGGTGTGATCTCAGCTCACTGAAACCTTCACCTCCCAGGTTCAAGCGATTCTCCTGCCTCAGCCTCTCAAGTAGCTGGGACTACAGATGTGCGCCACCACACCCTGCTAATTTTTTGTATTTTAGTGGAGAAAGGGTTTCACCATGTTGGCCAGGATGGTCTCGATCTCTTGACCTCGTGATCTGCCCAGCTTGGCCTCCCAAAGTGCTGGGATTACAGGTGTGAGACACCACGCCTGGTGTTTTTTTTTTTTTTTTTTTTAATTTGAAATGGAGTCTTGCTCTGTTGCCCAGGTTGGAGCGCAGTGGCATAATCTCGGCTCACTGCAACCTTCACCTCCCAGGTTCAAGTGATTCTTCTGCCTCAGCCTCCCAAGTAACTGGGAGGCACGCACCACCATGCCCAGCTAATTTTTGTATTTTTAGTAGAGACGAGGTTTTACCATGTTGGCCAGGCTGGTCTCGAACTCCTGACCTCAGGTGAGCCATCCCCCTCGGTCTCCCAAAGTGCTGGGATTACAGGCATGAGTCACTACGCCTGGCCAGAGACAGCTTGTTTTTAAAACAATGGCATCCTTCCCACAGATTCTCACTGGGCTTTGGCGCCTGCTAGCCTCTCCAGTAGTTGGGAACAGAAAAGATGAGCAAGGGCTGGAGCTGGCTCTAAGCCGGAAGTCACCAGGCTGCCTGCTGACCCTTGATCTGCTAAAGTGACAAATGACAGAGCAGCAGAGGACTCACCTCATCCATGCCAGAGGCAGTGAAGAAGATCCCAACCTCCTCAGCGTACCTCTGCAGCTCCCTGTACTGGTCATGGTTGAACTCCAGATGTCGTTTGTGCTCCCCGTACGTCTTCCCCCAGGAATGCTTTGAGGTGTATGGCCTCTCCAAGGCTTTCCGATTAAACTTGAATTCTAGCTCACTCTTCTGGAACTTGGCACAATCAGCCCCACACTCCTACAACACACATTAGGACACCTTTCAGTGACTGTCGCAGATTCTCAAAAAAAGAAAAAAATTCTGGGGCAACCGCTATGACATCACCATCTTTATTTATTTATTTATTTAGAGACAGTTTCTCTCTTTCACCCAGGCTGGACTGCAGAAGGCGTGATCTCCACTCACTACAACCAATGCCTCCCGAGTTCAAACCATTCTCCTGCCTCAGTCTCCCAAGTAGCTAGGATTACAGGTGCCCACAATGATGCCTGGCTAATTTTTGTTGTTTTTAGTAGAGACAGCGTTTTGCCACGTTGGCCAGGCTGGTCTTGAACTCCTGACCTCAGGTGATCCACCCGCCTTGGCCTCCCAAAGTGCTGGGATTACAGATGTGAGCCACCACACCCAGCCTACATCACCATCTTTAAAAACAACATAGATTGACAGAGACTTTAAAGACCTCCAAAGAAGAGGAACAGAAAAGGCAAGAAAGTCTGAAAGGAAGAAAAGGTTGTTTGGAGATGGGAGACCCCCCCCCTATTTTTTTCTCTTAACATGCCAAAAGAAAAAAAATGGGTTTTTTTTCCTTTGTTTTGCATTGTAAATATTAAAAATACTGGATCAAAAAATTAAGGAAGATTTAAAGTTATATAACTCAGCAAAGAATAGTAAAATCAGCACTGGACGAGCATTTAGTAAAGAAAGATTCTGGCTTAATTTTTTTTTTTTTTGACGGAGTTTTCGCTCTTGTTGCCAAGACTGGAGCGCAATGGCGTGATCTCGGCTCCCCACAACTTCTGCCTCCCGGGTTCAAGCGATTCTACTGCCTCAGCCTCCCGAGAAGCTGGGGATTACAGGCATGCACCATCATGCCCGGTTAATTTTGTATTTTTAGTAGAGACAGGATTTCTCCACGTTGGTCAGGCTGGTCTTGGACTCCCGACCTCAGGTGATCCACCCGCCTCAGCCTCCCAAAGTGCTGGGATTACAGGCATGAGCCACCGCGCCCGGCGATTCTGTTTCAACTTTGACCCTAACTCTTAGATAAGTCACTTCCCAGCTCTGGACTCAGTTTCTCCATCTATATAAAAGCAGTTTGAGCTACCTCCAGGACGAAACTGTTCTAATGAGGCCCTCTTAGGGACAAGAAAATCCAGGGACAGTGCCCTGTGCCTCTTTCTCTGATTTCAACAATAGCAACTCTGCTTTTAGCTGCTTTGCACTGGCACTTTTCTCCATGACGTTTTCTTTGAACAGGTTACATGTCGAAAAGCAGAAAAACAAAACAAAAATGCCCCAGCCCCTAGGTGACTTCTACTGAGCAGAGACAATAATGTAAAAGCTGGATTGTTTGACTATAAAAGCTATTAAAAAAACAAAACAAAACAAAACAAAACAAAAACACATGGCCAGCCGTGGTGGCTCCAGCCTGTAATCCCAGCACTTTGGGAGGCCGAGACGGGCGGATCACGAGGTCTGGAGATCGAGACCATCCTGGCTAACACAGTGAAACGCTGTCTCTACTAAAAAAATACAAAAAACTAGCCGGGCGAGGTGACGGGTGCCTGTAGTCCCAGCTACTCGGGAGGCTGAGGCAGGAGAATGGCGTAAACCCAGGAGGTGGAGCTTGCAGTGAGCTGAGATCCGGCCACTGCACTCCAGCATGGGCGACAGAGCAAGACTCCGTCTCAAAAAAAAAAACACAAAACACTCAAGAGGTCAGGCACAGTGGCCCATGCCTGTAATCCAAACACTTTATGAGAGGCCAAGGTGGGAGGATTGCTTGAACCCAGGAGTTCAAGACCAGCCTGGGCAACGTAGTAAGACCCTGTCTCTACAAAAAATGTAAAAATTAGCCAGGCGTGATGGTATATGCCTGTAGTCCCAGCTACTCAGGAGGCTGAGATGGGAGGATCGCTTGATCCCCAGAAGTTGAAGCAGCAATGAGCTATGATGGTGCCACTGCACTCCAGCCTGAACAACAGAGTGAGACTCTGTCTCAAACAAAAACAACCTACTCAAGAAAAAGAATAATTAAAACCCACTAAAGTCCCATCTCACTGCCATTTCTGTAGACACAGAGGTATTCATGCTATTAAAAACTTCTTGGGTCCAGAAATGTCAGTGCTGAGATCACTATTCTTGCTCTTGGACAAATCATAAGATGGTAAGGTCAGGACTTGATGCTGGAAAGTTCGAAGAACATTAGAACTGAAAGTGACCTTGGGCAACAGAGCTCTCATTGTCTAGATAAAGATCCCAAGGCCCAGACTAACCTGACTAAAGTTGCAGTGTCTCTAGCAAAGCTGACCAGATCCCTTTCCTAAAGGCTGCAGCCACCTAGATTCCAGCTCAATGGAATTAGAGACAAGGTCTTGCCATGTGGCCCAGGCTGGTCTCGAACTCCTGAGCTCAAGCAATCTGCCTTCCTCAGCCTCCCAAAGTCATGGGATTACAGGAATCAGCCACTGCACCTGGTCGGTATAGCTTTGTTTCTATGGCTTCAATATCTCCAGATATTTTTCAGTATCTCCAGATATTTTTACAACTTTAGCATTCCAAGAGGAAAAACAGGCTGCTCCTTCAAATTAAGAGTGGGAATTTCCCTCTAGAAAACAATGTTGCATAAGAAAGGCTGGAGCCCTGTGGCTTAGGAGCAAAAACTGAAAAACCCCTTACTGTATTTATTATACTAGCTGTGTGCCCTTGCCTAAGTCACTTATTTTCTCTTAGCCTTTAAAATGAAATCGGCAGCATCATGGCATTGGGTTGTTGTAAAAATTAAATGAGATGGTGCATGTACAGCATTTAGCTTAGTATCTGGTAGAATAAGCACTCAAAAAATGTTAGCAGTGTTACTTCTGTAAAGTATTTTTATGATTCAGTGGTTAGGTTTCCATAAAATCAGTCCCGAAGGAACAGTAAGGGCCAAGGGTGGTGGCTCACACCTGTAATCCCAGCACTTTGGGAGGCCAAGGCGGGCAGATCGCTTCAGCTCAGGAGTTCGAGACCAGCCTGGGCAACATGGCCAAACCCCATCTCTACAACAAAATTAGGCCGGCATGGTGGTTCATGCCTGTGGGTCCCAGCTACTCGGGAGGCTGAGGTGGGAGAATCACTTAAGCCTGGGAGGCAGAGGTTGCAGTGAGCTGGGATCATGCCACTGCACTCCAGTTTGGGTGATACAGAGAGACCCTGTCTCAAAAAAGAAAGAAAGAAAGAACAATAAGAGAAAACCTGAGTGACAGAGCAAGACCCTATCTCTAAGACAGACAAATAAACATTTAAAGAACCTGTCACAAATGATACAAAATCAGTTGAGCAGCATTGATGAAGGGAAAGGAAAGACGGGGTGAGCTACCTCTAAACCAAAGAATCATAGTGCAGGCCAGGCCTTATGCTAGGGGCTGGGGTCGTAATGAAGAATATGGCAGTCCCAAGAGAAGAGGGAGCACGGAAAGCTATAAACATCGTATCACTAATAGCTCGCATTTACCAACTCCTATGTGCCAAGTGCTGGGCTCAGAGCTCAGAATCTCATTTGATCCCCATAACAACTCCATGCGGAAAGAACTGTTGTTATCAAGCCCCGCTTTCAAATGGGGAAACGGTTCACGGAGGCTAAATAACCAGCCCACGTTCACACAGCTAGTAGTGGTGGAGTCGAGATTTGAACTCATAGCCCCGGCTTTTAACCACTTCATATTCCACATACAGGGAATGGCGGGTGAGAAGAAACCACAGCAACTTCCAGTAACTGTCATTCCTGAAAGTAACTCTGTGCCGCTGAAGAATGTCAGAGAATAATTACAACGGGCTGGAAGGGGCCCAGTAATTAAAATCTTGAAGGCTATGTTAAATGGTTTCCACTCTACCAGCGGGCAGGAGGGAGCCTCAGAAGGTGCCAGGCAGGGGTAATGGTCTGATCAAGTCTGAGTTTTAGAAAGATTATTCTGGCACCAGAACGGGGAGGAAAAAGGTGGGGTTAGGAGGCAGCTGCTGTAATGCAGAAAGGTCAGGAGGGTGGCGGACGGGGTGAGGAAGAGGGATCCGAAGGATTCCGAAAACGGAACTGGCAGGCGGGAGGAGGCCGGACCAGGGTACCCAGCTGGGGAAGCCGTGTGGCCCTGGCTCCCCGCGGCCCCGCCCCGCCCCGCCCGGCGCCCGGATCCCGGGTCCCGGGAGCTCCCGCCTCACCTTGGCCATGCGGATCATGCGCTTGGCCACGTCCAGGTCGCCCTGGTGGTTCTGGCCGATCTCGGCAATAATGAAGCACGGGTGTTGCCCGCCCACCCAGCGCCCGGGACACAGCTCCAGCTCCAGCGGCATTGCGGCGGCTCGGGGTCCGGCGCCTCACTGTCAGTCTGGGTTCGCCCGCCGCCGCCGCCGCCGCCGCCGCCTCTACTCTGTTCTGTGAGCCGCGCTACAAGCCCCACACGCCTGCCCGCCACGTCAGCCCGCGGCCGCCGCGCAGCCAATCCCCTAGGCCTCGCCTCGCTCCCGCTAGCCAATCAGGGCGGGGGGCGGGGGCGGGGGCG
>NW_016808848.1:1056076-1059585 GCF_001698545.2 Rhinopithecus bieti
GCAAGACTCTGTCTCAAAAATAAATAAATAAATAAATAAATAAATAAATTAATTAATTAATTAAATAAAACAAAGAAGATAACAGTTATTTCCCAAAATAAACCTCCTTCTTGCCTGGAGACTAGACTGCCTTTGTAGGACTAACAAATTAGCCACAAGATTAGAAATGTAGGAGTCATGCAGCTGGAGGCTACAAGATTCCGACCCTCCCCAAATTGCTCCTGGGGATAACATCACTATTATAAAACCTAAGATAAGTGCTTGAGATATTTTGCAGACACTGCACTTGATGCATCAGCTGGCACGATCAGACTGATAAACTGGTACATCTGATCTTGTGGCCCCCACCCAGGAACTGACTTGGTGCAAGAAGACAGCTTTGCCTTTCTGTGATTTTATCTGCAACACAACCAATCAGCACTCCTGACATACTGGCCTCTCTTAACCCACCAAATTATCCTTAAACACTCTGATCTCCAAGGTGGGGCATAGTGGCTCACAAATGTAATCCCAGCACTTTGGGAGGCTGAGGTGGGTGGATCACCTGAGGTCAGGAGTTCAAGACCAGCCTGGCCAACATGGTAAAACCCTGTCTCTACTAAAAATACAAAATTAGCCAGGTATGGTGGTGCATGCCTATAATCCCAGCTACTTGGGAGGCTGAGGTAGGAGAATCACTTAAACCTGGGAGGCGAAGGTTGCAGTGAGCTGAGATTATGCCATTGCACTCCAGTCTGGGCAACAAGAGCAAAAACTCCATCTCAAAACAAACGAACAAAAAACCCCAAAACCTCTGATCCCCGAGTGCTAGGGGAAATTGATTTGAGTGATAATAAAACTTGTCTCCTGCACAACTGGCTCTGCATGAGTTACTCTCTCTATTGCAATTCCCCTATCTTGATAAATTAGCTCTGTGTAGGTAGTGGGCATGGCGAACCAGTTGAGCAGTTAAAAATTTGGGGGCTCATTCAGGGTTGCCCTTGTGCTACCTGCCCCTGATTCTGTACACCCCCTCTGGTGATGGATCCAGAGGCCAGCCCAAACGGTCGCCTAGTTTTGGACTGGGGGCTGACTCTGGCTTCGTCTCTATTGGCAGGGCACTACTAGCCCAATGTGTATGGAGTACACTTTGCAATAGAGAAATTGTCCTGGGGAGATGTCCCATAACTAGAGCTCCATGGCGAGGTATCTGTCTGTAGCTCCACCATGGGGTGCCTGTAACTGTAACCTTATCACAGTGTCTGTTTGTAGCCCCGTCATGGAGTGTCTGCAGCTATAGCCATGGGTGTCTGATTTGGTGAGTATTCTAGGCGCTGCCAACACCCCTTTCCTTCTCCCAATTGGTTCAGCTTCTTCAGGGGTCTTGGTTGGCTCTCCCTAATTAGTAGGAAGAGTCTTGGTTCTGGACTTCTCTTCAATCAGTAGGATTTCGGGGAGATTTCTCAGACAGAGAATAGGAGGATAGTTTGGAAGGAATACTCTTGGAATTCTTGGTTAGGGATCTTGGTTTGGAAGGCCTTCTGTCTGTCTTGTCTTTGTGTGTGTGTTTGTATATGTGGAGGGGATCTCTGAAGGAATTTCTGATGCAAGTCCAGCAGGCCTAACTCAGAGACCCCTCTGTATACGGTCACAGTCAGTGAGCTCTGAAAAGAAAGCTTAACAGGCCTGACTCTTAAGGGGTAACTGTCTGCTCTTCGCCTTGCCCTGAGACTACTCATTGATGCCATCCCTCCTCACCTTGAATGGATCAAAGATGATAGAGACCAAAGAGAGACAGTTTGAGCCTTGCTAGGTTGATACCGGATGCCGAATGAGGTGTAGTATCTGTTTTGTTATGTGTATTTTGCTTCAGCTGAGATGGAAAATGTTAATTCGGTTCCCCATGCAGCCCGTTGGGCAGCATCTTAAAAAGTTGTGAAGCTTTGCCTATGGTTCCATAAAACAGAAAAGGATGATTTTTATTTATTTATTGATTTTGTAGTGAGGCTTGGCCCCCACAGCTATAGCATCGTAAGCAGAGTGATCAAAGGCTGCTCCGTTCTTCTGGAAGCTACAGAGAAAGAGAACCTGGAAACTTGGTATGCCAGAAAAAAGGGTAAGAACTTCTTACTAGCCAAGTTTTTCTGGCCTCTCTGTGTGGTGTGTGTGCGTGTGTGTGTGTACGGTAAACATCACTGTTTGTCTCCTCTGCAAAGGTCTGATTAATAGAAAAAAAGACTTACGAGACTAGTTTTAGGCTATAGAAAATCTGGTATACTTAGTGCTATGAGTTTGTTTTTCTGTGTTGTTCTATAATGGGGGGGCATCACAGGATGGAACGTGGACTTAGGAGCCGTATAAGCCAACTGTCCAAGCCAGTTCAGCAGGCTGGTCACTTACAAACTTTTCTGTGAGTCCCTGAAACCAATACCAGATGCAGCTGATCTCTTATGTTGTTTTAAGTCCTTGAACTTAACCTTGTGACCATATGAGGATTCTTTATCTTGGATTCTGCCATCCAGAGGACAGGAATTTTTGGATTCATGTCATAGTTAGCCCTAAAAATTATCTTGAGCAGTTAAAAGACTTTGCAAGCTCAAAATCTTCCTTCTGGGAAGAGCAATAGAAAACACTTAATGCGGTAGCTCAGTCCTAAGGCTTTGGCATTTGACAATGGTGGCCTAGGTTCAATTCTTGGCTTAGGGGGTGTAGGGAGTGAGCCCTTTCTGGTTTGTTATTTGTGTAACTTCTTGTCATTTATTGATTCTTTTCCCCATGGACTGATTCTGATTTCCTGTCTTTATTTTACTTTTGCTGAACTACCTTTGGGGAGACTCCAATTATTGTAAAACAAAACAAAACTGCTTATCATCTCTTTAAGACATTGTATGCATCCATGGCTATGACCTTAGTTAAAATGTATTAATTTCACATGGGAGGTTACCTGTGGTAGAATTCAAAAGTCAGAAATATTGGCTGTCCTGGCTACAGTCTGCTAATAAAAGATTTTAGGCTGGGCACGGTGGCTCACGCCTGTAATCCCAGCACATTGAGAGGCCAAGACGAGTGGATCACCTGAGGCTGGGAGTTCGAGACCAGCCTGACCAACATGGAGACACCCCATCTCTAATAAAAATACAAAATTAGGCCGGGCGCGGTGACTCAAGCCTGTAATCCCAGCACTTTGGGAGGCCGAGACAGGTGGATCATGAGGTCAGGAGATGGAGACCATCCTGGCTAACACGGTGAAACCCCGTCTCTACTAAAAAATACAAAAAACTAGCCGGGCGTGGTGGCGGGCGCCTGTAGTCCCAGCTACTCGGGAGGCTGAGGCAGGAGAATCACTTGAACCCGGGAGACGGAGTTTGCAGTGAGCCCAGATTGTGCCACTGCACTCCAGCCTGGGCAACAAAAGTGAAACTCTATCTAAAAAAAAAAAAAATTAGCCAGGCGTGGTGGCATGTGCCTGTAATCCCAGCCACTTGGGAAGCTGAGGCAGGAGAATCACTTGAACCCGGGAGATAGAGTTT
>NW_016808848.1:1060071-1073591 GCF_001698545.2 Rhinopithecus bieti
CACTCCAGCCTGTGCGACAAGAGCAAAACTCTGTCTCAAACAAATAAAAGAAAAATTTAATAGTTTTTTAAGAAAAAAAGAGTTATATGGTTAAAATCAGCTTAATAAAAAGTGAATATCCAAACTGTACATATATTTTAAAAGCCTTTATGTTTGTTTTATTTTCTCTTCTTATTTTTCTGAAGGAAAATTAAAAGTTTTTTTTTTTTTTTCTCAGTCAACTGAATTGTTTTTCTGCATTTTGTCTTCTGGCCATTCTTGATGTCCACATGAGAGAACCTAAGATAATTACTAACAGCCTGGGACTCCTGGGGAAAAACAGAGAAGGTGTCACAGACCCCATTCTAGGAAAAACCTCTGTTTTCCTCATGTAACCCCAGGAATTGAAGGAGGATAGAGTCCTCTCAAAATCTAAGGCTCTGTTCTGTTTTACATTACTTTACCTGACACTTTTGACTTTGGGGTGGGGAGGGGGTGTCCAAAATTACTTTGCGTTGTGAGAGAGCTTTTAGCCTTGGTGTGTAATAACCAGGTAGGAAATGTATTCTAAGGGATGGCTAATGGCAGTTACAAGGGATACTTGGCTCTTTGCACGCTTGTATCAAAGAAGCATGCTCTTGACCACCTAGAAGCATGGAAACATCTCCACCCCACCCCCTCACCCCTGCTAGATATGAGACTTCCATAGGGGATGGGCTGATTACAAAAAGAGCTGATTAGCTTTGGGTTGCCTTGCAATGAAATCCACAGTAGAAGCATTGCACTGTCTTCTTCGGTAGCATTTCCCTTCTTTTTGGGGATCCAGGATCCAGTATAAAAATGGGACCCTTAATTTTGGGGATCTGTTTTTACCTTCCAGCTGTGGCTGCTTGTTAGATTGGCTCACTCCTCTTAACCCACATCATGGGTTAAAGAAATCATTGCCAGGAGGCCTTCACTCCCCTAGAAGGGCATCATTTGTTAAGTGGTTTTTCTATGGTTTGGAGTAAAAGGGGCAATGATTAGAAATGTATCCCCCATGATAGTTTCTATAGCAGATTCTACCATAAAGTCTATGGTTCCACAACAGACTTTATCTTATGAAAGTTATGCTAAATAATGGAATTGCTCTAGATTACTTACTGGCTAAACAGAAGTATCTGTACAGGGGCTGGCACTTGTAGCCTAAGGATAAATACCTCACATCGGGCATTATAGAGATTCAGTTGTAGGGGATTAGTGAAAAGACTGCTTAGTTAAGCGAGTAGACTCTTCATCTAGCTCATTCTTTGATCTATTTAATTTTAGGTGGTTTGGTTTGTGGGGGCCCTGGATAAGGAGAACAGTCCAAACATTTGGTGTTATCCTTACGATAGTCTCCTTGGTGTGCTGTATTCTCTCAAAGGTTTTACGTGTTTGCACACAGCCATCTTTAGAATGTCAAATGGGCTCTCTTCAGTTGGAATGACAAGAGATGAAAGAAATGTGCAACCATGCCGGGTGTTGTGGCTCACTCCTGTAATCCCAGCACTTTGAAAGGCCAAGGCAGGTGGATCACGAGGCCAGGAGTTCGAGATCAGCCTGGCCAACATAGTGAAACCCTGTCTCTACTAAAAAATACAAAAATTAACTGGGTGTGGCAATGCCTGCCTGTAAACCCAGCTACTCAGGAGGCTGAGACACGAGAATCACTTAAACCCAGGAGGTGGAGGTTGCAGTGAGCCAAGAGCACACCACTGCACTCCAGCCTGGGTGACAGAGTAGACTCTGTCTCAAAAAAAGAAATGTGCAACCATGAGGACACCATAACCTATGAATGACACGCTGAGACCAGAAACCCAAAATAATGGGAACTGAGAGTGGCATTAAGGCCCTAAGTTTTGGTCACGGTCTCACCTAAGTGAGAACTCTCACCTAAGTGAGAATGTGACCAAAAAGGGGGAATTTTTTTAAACAAAATTAGGCGAGGCCATTGTTTTGGAATGAGCTCTAGGCCCCAAACCAAACCAAAATGGAGTCGCTTGTGCTAAATGTGACATAGTGATACTAAGACTTTAAGGAACACATAGGTCCTAGAACAAACCAGGTTTTGTTTTCTTCTGTAAAAGGACGTTCCAGCATAAGGAGGTACTCTACTCAGTCCTTGTTCCCACCTTGCAAAACTCACTCTTCTATTGTTTCCCAGTGGGTTTCAAGACCAAATAAGTATATTTATGCTGGGATAGTGACATCAGTGACTAAAGTTTTGGTCAGTCTCTCAAAATTGAGAAAGTGACCAAAAGGGGGGAATTGTTAAATCAAATTTAGCCTAAAGCTGTCTCCTTATATATTTTAAGTTCGGCCTAAAGGTGTTCTGTACATCATGAACTGTAACAAGTGGAGACGTAAACAGACTGTAGCCCATATCTGTGCCAATCACTGAGTTTTGGTCAATCAAATGTAGCCAACTGTTCCAACTGTGTTAAAATAAGGCAAACACTGAGATGTAAGCAATCCAGTTGCTTCTAAACCTCATTTCTGTTTTCTGTACTTCACTTTCCTTTTCTTGTCCATAAATCTTCTTCCACCACAAAGCAGGGCTGGAGTATCTATGCCTAAAGGCTGCCCAATTCATGACTTGCTCATTGCTCAATTAAACGCCTTTAAATTTAATTCAGCTGAAGTTTTTCTTTTATCACCATGGCAGAGACGTTTGAACCAGAGTGACTCCATCTTGAATGGGGCTAGATAAAATAAGGCTGAAACCTTCTGAGCTGCATTCCCATGAGATTAAAGCATTCCCATGAGATTAAAGACAGGAGATCAACACAGGGTACATGTCACAAAGACCTTGCTGATAAACAGGTTGCGATAAAGAAGTCCGCCAAAACCCACCAAAACCAAGATGGCAATGAGAGTGACCTCTGGTCATCCTCACTGTTCATTATACACTAATTATAATGTATTGGCATGCTAAAAGACACTCCCATCAGTGCCATGACAGTTTATAAATGTCATAGCAACGTAGAAAGTTACCCCATATGGTCTAAAAGGGGGACGAACTCTCAGTTCCAGGAATTGTCCACCCCTTTCCTGGAAAACTCATGAATAACCCACCCCTTCTTCAGCATATAATTAGGAAATGACCATAAAAGCGGACAGCCAGCAGCCCTTGGGGGTGCTCTACATATGGAATAGTCATTCTTTTTTTTTTTTTTTTGAGACAGAGTCTCACTCTGTTGCCTAGGCTGGAGTGTAGTGGTGCAATCTTGGCTCACCGCAACCTCCACCTTCCAGGTTCAAGTGATTCTCCTGCCTCAGCCTCCCGAGTAGCTGGGATTACAGGCATGTGATACCACACCCAGCTAATTTTTGTATTTTTAGTAGAGATGGGGTTTCTCCATGATGGTCAGGCTGGTCTCAAACTCCTGACCTCAGGTGACCTACCTGCCTTGGCCTCCCAAAGTGCTGGGATTACAGGCATGAGACACCATACCCGGCCAGAATAGCCATTCTTTTATTCCTTTACTCTTTTTTCTTTTTTTTTCTCCTGAGACAGAGTCTTGCTCTGTCACCCAGGCTGGGGTGCAGTGGCATGATCTCGGCTCACTGCAACCTCCACCTCCCAGGTTCAAGCAATTCTCCTGTCTCAGCCTCCTGAGTAGTTGGAATTACAGGCGCCCGCCATCACACCCAGCTAATTTTTGAATTTTTAGTAGAGACGGGGTTTCACCATGTGGCCAGACTGGTCTCGATCTCATGACCTTGTGATCCACCTGCCTCGGCTTCCCAAAATGCTGAGATTACAGGCATGAGCCACCACGCCCAGCCTATTCCTTTACTCAAGTTGAACAATTTTCAAAAGCCAAAGAAGCAGTTTATAACCTTGAAGCATTTAGCAAACCTAATATCTGACCTGCCTAAATTAGACCAAATGTCTTTATTTTACCAATAATCTTTAAAATTGTTTTTATTTCCCAAAGGTTACTAAAGTCATGTGAACTAAAAGGCATTACAGTTTTTTTCTTTCAAAATACTTAAGTGCTTATTTTTCTTCAAGCCGATTAATCAGAGCTCTTTTATATAAACATCACACACAACACATGTATAACTACACAGTATATATATATAACTACACAAAGTATATATAACTACACAGACAGGTAGATGGAAGAAGAACCAGTAGTTGTAGGATTTTTACATTTCTTAATTGGATTACTGGCTTTAGAGTGGAGCCCTTCGAAGAACAGGGTGAGGAAAGCATGCAGTTTCTAGGGCCTAATAAGCAGGCACACCTGGAAGGTAAAATGGATTCCCCCAATATTAAGGGTTTCATTTTTAGATCAGATCTCAGATCCTAAAAGGAGAAATGCTATGGAACAAGACAGTGCAATGATTTTACCATGCATTTCATTGCAAAGCAATCCAAAGCTAACCAGTCCATTCTGTGACTAGCCCATCACCCACGGGAGTCTTATCTCTCAGCTGGGGGTGGGGGTGACATTTCCATATTTTCTTTTTTTTTTTTTTTTTGAGAAGGAGTCTCACTCTGTCACCCAGGCTGGAGTGCAGTGGCATGATCTCAGCTCACTGCAACCTCTACCTTCTGGGTTCAAGCGATTCTTCTGCCTCAGCCTCCTGAGTATCTGGGACTTCAGGCATGCCACACCACACCTGGCTAATTTTTGTATTTTTAGTAGAGACGAGGTTTCACCATATTGGCCAGGCTGGTCTCAAACTCTTGACCTCGTGATCCGCCTGCCTTGGCCTCCCAAAGTGCTGGGATTACAGGCATAAGCCACCATGCCTGGCTCATTTCCATACTTTCTAGGTGGCCAAGAGCATGCTTCTCTGATCCAAACATGCAAAGAGCTGAGGATTCCCCCATAACTGCCATTAGCTATCCCCAAAACTATATTTCCTACCTAGCTATTACACGTTAAATTTCTCTCATAATGTGAAGTAACTTCTGATTCCCCTAAAAGTCAAAAATATCAGATAATGCAATGCAGAAAAGAACAGAGCCTTAGATTTTGAGAGGGATCTAACTGCTTCCAATTCCTGGGGTTTCACGAGAAAAACAGAGGTTTTTCCCAAAATGGGCTCTGTGGTGCCTCTTGTTTTACCCAAGGAGTCCCAGGCTGTTAGAGCTTGAATATCTGCTTTTAATTAAGCTGACTTTTAACCACAGTGCTCTTTTTAAAAAGTCCTTTTAAATTTCTTATTACCTAACTTTAGCCAGGCCAAATGGCCAACATTTTTGACTTTTAAACTTTGCCAAAAGGAACCTCATAAGTGAACCACCAAGCCTCAACTAAGGTTATGAAATAACCACAAGTGTATGAGGTATTTTCATTTTTGGGGTTTGTTTGTTTGTTTGTTTTGAGATGGAGTTTCACTCTTGTTGTCCAGTTTGAAGTGCAGTAACACAATCTCAGCTCACTGCAATCTTCACCTCCTGGGTTCAAGTGATTATCCTGCTTCAGCCTCCCGAGTAGCTGGGATTATAGGTGCCCACCACCACATCCGACTAATTTTTGTATTTTTAATAGAAACAGGGTTTTGCTATGTTGGCCAGGCTGGTCTCAAACTTCTGACCTCAGGTGATCCGCCTACCTCGGCCTCCCAAAGTGCTGGGATTACAGGCATGAGCCAAGGTGTTTTCTTTTCTTTTTTTCTTTCTTTTTTTTTCTTTCTTTTTTTTTTTTTTCTGAGATGGAGTCTTGCTCCTGTCATGCAGGCTGCAGTGCAGTGGTGCAATCTCAGCTCACTGCAGCCTCCACCTCCTGGGTTCAAGCGATTCTCCTTCCTCAGCCTCCCGAGTAGCTGGGAATACAGACGTGTGCCACCACTCCTGGCTAATTTTTGTATTTTTGTAGAGACAGGGTTTCACCATGTTGGCCAGGTTGGTCTCAAACTCCTGACATCAGGTGATCCATCTGCCTCGGCCTCCCAAAGTGCTAGGATTACAGGTGTGAGCCACCACGCCCTGGCTCGCCAAGGTATTTTCAAAGAGGTAATAGGCAATTTTTACAAAACTTAGAATCTTCAAAGGTAGCTCAGAAAAAGGAAAATTTAAGAAAGGAAGTTAGAAGTTGTTTATGATGGGGAAGAGACTCAACAAATGGTAAAGGTCACATACGTATCAACCAGAAAGTATTCATTCCCTACGCCGGGATTGAACTTGGGCCACCATTATAGAATGATGAAGCCTTCACTGCTGAGCTACAGTTTCCATTGCTCTTCCCAGATGGAGTCTGGAGCAGTCAATTTTGAGCTTCCAAAGACTTTTAACTGCTCAAGATAATTTTTAGAGCTGACTATGACATGAAGCCCAAGATTCCTATTCCCTGGAAGACAGAGATCAAGAGAAAGTACCACCACGTGGTTACAAGGTCAGGCTCCCAAGGACATAAAACAAGATGGAGACCTCATTCAGTCTGTTTTGTTTTGTTTTGTTTTGTTTCTTTCTGTGACCCGCAGCAAGGTTTGGAACTGACCAGTTTGTCATGCTGGCTTGAACAGTAGATTATGAAGTCCTAGGCCCACATTCTATCCTAAGGTACCCCTCTCCATTATAGAACAACACAGAAAGACTAGTCTCACATCTTACAAACCTTTTTCCTATTAATCCAAACTTTACAGAGGAGAGGAATGGCCATTTTTACCATTAATTCAACTGGTTTGCATAGAGAGAGAGAGAGGCCAAAAGTCTGACTGATGAGAAATCCTTACCCCTTTGCCAGCATGTCAGATTTCTGGGTTCTCTTTCCTTAAGCCCTAGCAAACCTGCTCACCACACAATAGCTCTGGAAGTCAAGCTGCAACACAAAAGAAAATCTTTTTTTTTTTTTCCTTCTGTTTCATGGAACCACAATCAAAACCTTTTCAATTTTGTAAGATGCGGTCCAAAGGGTTTCATAGGGTAACTAAATTAACATTTTCCATTCTGACCAGAGCAAAATATGTTTGGCAAAACATAGACATTAGCCACTTTGCTTAGCACCCAATATCGAACTGGCAAGGCTCAAACATGCCCACGGTTGGCCTGTGTCATCTTTAATCCAACCTCCAACCAGGGGCTTCAATATGTGGTCTCTGGGCAAGATGGTCACCCTGAATAACAGAAAAGATAGGAAAGAAAAAGGAGAGAAAGAAAGAAAAGCATTGCCTGTGGCAGGGTGGGGAAGGTGAGGAGCTCAGGGAGGCCAGAGAAAGGTGCACTATATTAGTCTATTTACATGCTGCTGATGAAGACATACCTGAGACTGGGTAATGAATGTATAAAGAAAAAGAGATTTAATGGTGATATGGTTTGGCTGTGTCCCCACCCAAATCTTATCTTGAATTGTAGCTCCCATAATTCCCACATGTTGTGGGAGGGATCTGGTGGGAGATAATTGAATCATGGGGGCAGTTTCCCTCACACTGTTCTTATAGTAGTGAATAAATCTCATGAGATCTGATAGTTTTATAGGGGGTTTCCCCTTTCACTTGGCTCTCATTCTCTCAGAAAATGGGGTTTTCTTTTCTATCACATTGTCAGGCTCCAAATTTTCTGAACTTTTATATTCTATTTCCCTTTTAAAATTGAATGCTTTTGACAGCACCCAAGTCACCTCTTGAATGCTTTGCTGCTTAGAAATTTCTTCTGCCAGATACCCTAAATCATCTCCCTCAAGTTCCAAGTTCCACATATCTTGAGGGTAGGGGCAAAATGCCACCAGTCTCTCTGCTAAAACATAGCAAGAGTCACGTTTACTCCAGTTCCCAATAAGTTCCTCATCTCCATCTAAGACCACCTCAGCCTGGATTTTATTGTTTCAGTCTGGATTTTATTGTCCAAATCATTATCAGCATTTTGGTCAAAGCCATTCAACAAGTGTCTAAGAAGTTCCAAACTTTCCCACATTTTCCTGTCTTCTTCTGAGCTCTCCAAACTGTTCCAACTTCTGCCTGTTACCCAGTTTCAAAGTCACTTCCACATTTTTGGGTATCTTTACAGCACTGGTCCACTCTACTGGTACTAATTTACTGTATTTGTCCATTTTCATGCTGCTGATAAAGACATAACCAAGACTGGGTAATTTATAAAGAAAAAGAGGTTTAATGGTCTCACAGTTCCACTTGGTGGGGGAGGCCTCACAATCATGGTGGAAGGCAAAAGGCACGTCTTACAAGGCAGCAGACAAGAGAATGAAACCAAGCAAAAGGGATTTCCCCTTATAAAACCATCAAATCTCGTAAGACTTACTCACTACCATGAGAACAGTATGGGGAAAACCGCCACCATGATTCAATTCTCTTCTACCAGGTCCCTCCCACAACACATGGGAATTATGGGAGCTACAATTCAAGATGAGATTTAGTTGGGGACACAGCCAAACTGTATCACCCACCCATTGCAGTGATGCTGAATCAAAAGTTCAAGTAGTCGCTTTTTGGTCACAAAGGGACCTTTGCCAGCTGTCCCATCATCTCCCAAATTTCACCTTTGGGGAGAAAAGCTTCCCCATGTTCCAAGGTCCCGTACGTGCCTAATCCTGTCACCCACAGCTGTCAGCAAAGAGTACAAGGCAGGTTTAATTTTTTAAATCAATTAGTTGCCTAGGCTTTTTATTTGCCTTTTGTAAAGTCTTTAAATAAAAATGTGGAAATCTTTTTAAACTCTTCTGTATATCAGTTGGGCACGGTGGCTCATGCGTGTAATCCCAGCACTTTGAGAGGCCCAGGCGGGTGGATCACGAGGTCAGGAGTTCAAGATCATCCGGGCCAATATAGTGAAACCCCCTCTCTACTAAGAAAACAAAATTAGCTGAGTGCGGTGGCGCATGCCTGTAATCCCAGATATTCTGGAGGCTGAGGCAGGAGAATTGCTTGAACCTGGGAGGTGGAGGTTGGGGTGAGCCGAGATCACACCATTGCACTCCAGCCTGGGCAACAAAAGCGAAACTCCGTCTCAGAAAGAAAGAAAGAAAAAAAAACCACAAACAAAAAAACTCTTCTGCTTATCAACAGACATCCCTAGATGAGACTAATTAGGGAGCCCTCATTTTCAAATGCATTTCAGTACAGTTTTATTCATTTGGAATGTTCCACTTTAAGTTACGTTTAGTACGATTTCACCATTTCGGTAAGACTTTGCTGCTTCCAGGGCCCTAACACTTATGTGCATATAAGTCAGAAGGAACTCAGTTCTTCAGAAATTAAGTATCTAATTTTTATCTAAGATACTGGGTTTGCTCTCAGGTTCCCTTGATTAACTTAGCCAATGATTTCTTTCCTATGTAAGCACTCAAGAAAAATGAAACAAAGGGGTGAAAAACAAAAATCCCTGTGATTTCCAAAACCCAAATTTTACAACCCCTGCAATATTACCATTTACTACCAGTTTCTTTCTGACCCAGTCAGATGTAAGAGGCCTTAACGTGATCCAAGCCAGTTAATTACCAGATCTAATTCAATCCTGGACCCAGTCCAGTTTCTGTTGTGATTTCCAAACCCAGTTCGGAACAGAAATTTCCTCAAAGAAACTCGGAGAGCTCAAAACACAAATCCATGGAGTTCTGAAATCTGAGCAAGAACTTACCATGATCCCCAGCTGCTCCAAGAGATCAATGGACACAAATGGGTCTTACAGGTACCTTGCTTGTTCACTCAGCACCCCTGGGTGTCATTAGAAGCTCTACTTCAGATCCTGCTTCTGACCACATCAGATGAAAGCAAAGCTTCAGCTGAATTAAATTTAAAGGAGTTTAATTAAGAAAAGAACAATTCATGAACTGGGGAGCCTTTTGAGCCAGGCTAGGCTCAGAAACTCTAGCACAGCCATGTGGTGGAAGAAGGTTTATGGACAGAAAAAGAAAAGTGATGTACAGAAAACAGAAGTGAGGTTCAGAAACAACTGGATTGGTTACAGCTCGGCATTTGCCTTATTTGAACACAGTTTAAACAGTTGGCTACATTTGATTGGCAAAAAAAAAAAAAAAAAAAAAAAAAAAAAAAAAAAAAAAAAAAACTCAGTAATTGGCACAGGTGTGGGCCATGGTTTGTTTATACCTCCACTTGTTATAGTTCACGATGTACAGAAAACCCTTTAGGCTGAACTTAAAATATGTAAGGAGGCAGCTTTAGGCTAAACTTGATTTAACAAGGGATATCAGAGATGATCTTGTACTGAGAGAGGATTTGACCTTGGCGTGTGTAATGGTGAATGAGAGCTACAAAGTCAGGGGTGGCTGAGCACAATTTACAGGAAGTAGCCTTGGCTGTTGTTTTTTTCTCTCTTAGGAAGCTGTTGTTTAAGGATCATACTTCTAGTTTGGAGGTGCATTCTTTATTTTATTTTATTTTATTTTTTGGAGACAGAGTCTGCTCTGTCACCCAGGCTGGAGTGCAGTGGTGCAATCTTGGCTCACTGCAACTTCCACCTTCTGGATTCAGGCAATTTTCCTGCCTCAACCTCTCACATAGCTGGGACTACAGGCATGCACCACCATACCCAGCTAATTTTTTGTATTTTAATAGAGACAAGGTTTCATCATGTTGCCCAGGGTGGTCTCAAACTCCTGAGCTCAGGCAATCCACCCGCCTTGGCCTCCCAAAGTGCTGTGATTATAGGTGTGAGCCACCACACTGAGCTCAGAGGTGCATTCTAAAGGGTCTTCGTCATTGCTTTTTCTCCCAAAATTAATCTCAATTTGGCTTGTCTGTGTACATTTAGGTGAGGAACTGAACTGTTGTTTTCACAGGTAAATGACAGACTGAGTTTACTCAGCGCCCAAGAGAAAGAGCATTTTGCAGCCAGGCACGGTGGCTCATGCCTGTAATCCCATCACTTTGGGAAGCCGAGGCGGGCAGATCACGAAGTCAGGAGATCGAGACCATCCTAGCCAACATGGTGAAGCCCCATCTCTACTAAAAATATAAAAATTAGCTGGAGGTGGTGGCGTGTGCCTGTAATCCCAGCTACTTGGGAGGCTGAAGCAGGAGAATAGCTTGAACCAGGGAGTTGGAGGTTGCAGTGAGCCGAGATGGCGCCGCCACTGCACTCCAGCCTGGTGACAGAGCGAGACTCCATCTCAAAAAAAAAAAAAAAAAAAAAAAAGAGAGCATTTTGCCCTTCCTAGCTGAAAGGCGCCCCTCGGTGACCAGGGGCCACATGGGAGTGTCTGGAGGGTTGACCCTCATGACGTGCAACAGCCCCACAGGGAACCCTCCACCAAAATTAGTTTTTAAAAGGCTCGTCCAGGAAGGGCATATGGAAGCTGATGACTCCGCACTTTCAGGCCTCACGGAGGGACTGAGACCTCCAGAGTCGGAAACTGAGATGCTAAGAGGGCAGCAACGCCTCAGTGGAGACACACTATGGAGTCCTGCCCCCAAACAGCCCACACTGACGCACTCCACAAAAGCCCTAGGACACAGCTCAGTTCCTCCTTTTAAAAAAAAAAAAAAAAAAAAGGAAACAAAGAATCTAAGAAGGCGGAGAAAACAAGAAGAGTAACCCCCTTTGGAGCCCTCTTAGTGTTACGGCACCTCTACTTGTTAGAATTTGTGTAAAATGGAAATATTACGGTCTTTGTGCACAAGATGACGATTGCATTAAAGAAAAAGAGCCCAAAGGTCCATAGAATTTCTAAGTTCTCTTTTTCTCTATTTCTTTTCTGCTTACTTTAACTCTGCTGTTACTTTTCTACTGAGATAAAACCACTGTTTGGATCCGAACTTTTTTTTTTTTTTGCAAGCCAGTAAACTTGTGTTTATCTCATGGCTAGAGTTCTGAAGTAAAAGCTATAGGATCTCTGTGTGTGTGTGTGTATTTAAAAGACCTTTATGATAGATTTCTATAATTTTATGTTTAACTGGCAATTAAATCAGTTTCAATTTCCCTCTAGCACACCAGACTTTTTCCTCTCTGTATTTAGAGATGTAAATTTTGCTGTCTGATTTTTCACTTAAGAGTTGCTTGCTTTAACATGCAAATTAGCCAGGCATGGTGGCTCATGCCTGTAATCCCAGCACTTTGGGAGGCTGAGATGGGCGAATCACCTGAGGTCAGGAGTTCCAGACCAGCCTGGCCAACATGGCGAAACTAAAAATACAAAAATTAGCTGGCGCATGCCTGTAATCCCAGCTACTCGGGAGGCTAAGGCAGAAGAATCACTTGAACCCAGGATGGGGAGGTTGCAGTGAGCCAGTATCGCACCGTTGCACTCCAGCCTGGGCAACAGAGCAAGATTCCATCTAAAAAAAAAAAAAAAAATGCAAATTTAGGGCTGGTCGGCTGACAATTCCCTAGAGTAATGAAACAGGTTATCAAGAATTTGCAAGTCTAAATAGGAGGAAAAGAAGAGGTCTTATGAGTCTCTAAGATGCACTTCTATCGGCATGCCTAATAAGTCTATGTATTTATGTGTTGTGTACACAATGTTTCACTACTAAAAATATGAGTTCTAATTAATTGGCTTAAAGAAAAATAAAAGTGCTTAAATCAAATACTTTATCAAAAAAGAAAGACTAATCAAATGCTTTTTCAAGATTGCATGACTTAAGTAAACTCTGTTTTTTTCTTTTCTTTTCTTTTCTTTTTTTGAGAGAGTCTCGCTCTGTCTCCAGGCTGGAGTGCAGTGGTGTGATCTTGGCTCACTGCAACCTCCATCTCCCAGAATCAAGCGATTCTTCTGCCTCAGCCTCCTGAGTAGCTGGTACTACAGGTGCGCACCACCATGCCCAGTTAAATTTTGTATTTTTAGTAGAGACGGGGTTTCACCATGTTGGCCAGGATGGTATCAATCTCTTGACCTCATGATCTGCCCGTCTCGGCCTCCCAAAGTGCTGGGATTACAGGCTTGAGCCATTGCGCCCAGCCTAAGTAAGCTCTTTAATAAATAAGCTGACTTTCACATTATAGGTAAAATAACATCAGAAATGTTTTAAGAATTGTTAGCATTTTTGTTTGCATTTATTGATCAAGTGGTTTAGTGCTTATTCGATATCATAGTTAATCTAGGAGAACTATTAAATAATCAGGTAAATGTAATGTAAATGCTTGAAAAACCAACTTGTTATATAATTTAAGATCTAAGATTATTAATAGATATTAAGTGTCCAGGCAATTTTCCAATTTAAAATTATAGTAAAACTTTTTTTTTTTTTTGAGATGGAGTCTCGCACTCTTGCCCAGGTTGGAGTGCAGTGGCTCAATCTCCGCTCACTGCAAGCTCCACCTCCCAGGTTCACGCCATTCTCCTGCCTCAGCCTCACGAGTAGCTGGGACTACAGGCGTCCACCACCAGGCCTGGCTAATTTTTTGTATTTTTAGTAGAGACGGGGTTTCTCCATGGTGGACAGGCTGGTCTCAAACTCCTGACCTCAGGTGATCTGACCTCCTCTGCCTCCCAAAGTGTTGGGATTATAGGCAGGAGCCACCGCGCCTGGCCTAAATATATCTTTTAAAAAAAAGTTTTCCTGGCCAGGCGCGGTGGCTCACGCCTGTAATCCCAGCACTTTGGGAGGCTGAGGTGGCGGATCACAAGGTCAGGAGATCGAGACCATCCTGG
>NW_016808848.1:1074840-1079185 GCF_001698545.2 Rhinopithecus bieti
TCAAAAAAAAAAAAAAAAAAAAAGAAAAGAAAAGAAAATACGCAGGTGAAGCTGCCCCCCAGGCAGGAGGAAAGGCAATGTGATAGCTCAGAGCAGAGGTCTCAAGTGGAGAGAGATCTGGGAGCCACTCTGAGTTGGAAAAAGACCGAGGATGGGCCCGACTGCTGCAGGAGAGCACATGCGGGGGGCTGAGCAGTGCGGAGGAGCCAGTGGGTGCAGCTGCCCTGGGAGAAACCAGCAGGAGGCAGAACAGGTGTGTGTCCAGAGGAGGTGAGACCCACAACATCAAAGGCCCCAAGCAGTCCAGAAGAATGAGGAACGAGAAGACACCAGTGGCAGTGGGGATCAAGGGGCCACTTGGAGACAGCAGATTTGGTGGCAAAGGGGAGTTGAAGAAATAGAAAAAGTGAAAATAGCCCTTTCTTGGAAAAGCTCAGTTGTCAAAGCAAGTGAAAAATGGACCCTGGGATGGAGGAATCCAAAGAGTGGAGGAGTTGTGAAGAAGTGCGTGTTTGGAGACCCAACAGGAGGCAACCAAAGGAAAGAGAGAGAGCTGGGTGCAGAGGCTCATACCTGTAATCTCAGAAGTTCGCGAGGCTGAGACAGGAGGACCACTTGAACCCAGGAGTTCAAGAGCAGCCTGGGTAACATAGTGAGACCTGGTCTCTACAAAAACTAAAAAAGTTAGCCAGGCATGGTGGCGCATGCCTGTGGTCCTGTAACCACCCAGGGATTCACCTTACCCACTGCCTAGACAGAGTTGATTCATGAAGACAGGGGAAGTGCAATAGAGAAAGAGTAATTCATGCAGAGCCGGCTGTGCGGGAGGCTGGAGTTTCATTATTACTCAAATCAGTCTCCCTGAGCATTCAGGGAGCAGTTTTTAAGGATAACTTGGTGGGTGGGGGAAGCCAGTGAGCCAGGAGTACTGATCAGTTAGGGATGAAATCACAGGGAGTCGGAGCTGTCTTCTTGCACTGAGTCAGTTCCTGGGTCGGGGACGCAAGAGCAGATGAGCCAGATTATTGATCTGGGTGAGGCCAGCTGATCCATCAAGTGCAGGGTCTGCAAAATATCTCAAGCACTGACCTTAGGAGCAGTCTAGGGAGGGTCAGAATCTTGTCCCCCTCCAGCTGCATAACTCCTAAACCATAATTTCTAATCTTATGGCTAATATTACTCTTACAAAGGCAATCTAGAGCCCAGGCAAGGAGGTCTGCTTTGGGAAAGGGCTGTTAGTGTCTTTGTTTAAACTATAAACCAAGTTTCTCCCAAAGTTAGTTCAGCCTATGCCCAGGAATGAACAAGGACAGCTTGGAGGTTAGAAGCAAGATGGAATAAGTTAAGTTAGAGCTCTTTCACCGTCTCAGCCATCATTTTGCAAAGGCCGTTTCATTCCCAGCTACACAGCTACCCAAGAGGCTGAGGCAGGAGGATTGCTTGAGCCTCCAGAGGTTGAGGCTTCAGTGAGTCGTGATCATGCTACTGCACTCTAGCCTGGGCAATAGAGTGACAGTCTGTCTCTAAAAGTAAAAATAAGAGGGAGGGAGGTTGAAGCAAGTTCACTTATCATGCATGAGATATGGGTGTGCTACCCTAGATGGCCTGTGTTCAGTGTCCCAGTTTTTTTTTTTTTTTTTTTTTTTTTGGTTCTTTGGTTTGTTTGTTTGTTTGTTTGTTTGTTTTTTTAGACATAGCCTCTCTCTGTTGCCAGTCTGGAGTGCAGTGGTGCAACCTCGGCTCACTGCAACCTCTACCTCCCGGGTTCAAGCGATTCTCCTGCCTCAGCCTCCCCAGTAGCTGGGACTACAGGCACCCGCCACCATGCCCAGCTAATTTTTGTATTTTTTAGTAGAGGCGAGGTTTCACTGTGCTGGCCAGTCTGGTCTCAAACTTCTGACCTCGTGATCCACCCGACTTGGACTTCCAAAGTGCTGGGATTACAGGCGTGAGCCACCATGCCTGGCCGTGTCTCAGGTTTAAATGGCCTTCACATTCTGGGGTGAGGATGAGCAGTGGACTCTGATCACAGAAAAAATGAAATCCAGCACTAAAGTAACTCAGTCACTTTTGACTGAAGAAAGCTATTGCAGTTTTGCATAATTTGTGAATAAGTGGAAATTAAAGGAAAAAAAAAGAGAAATCACATTTAAAAATAGTCACCTCACGAAAGCAAGTTAGGCTCATTTGTGACTAAATAAAAATTTTTAGTAATTTAACGTAGTACTTTGTCTTACTATAATAAAGAGGGAAAGGACTCAATTTTCATTCCACTCTAATTCTTGGATTTAAAGTCAGTTTCTGGTGCTTTTTCTGCTTGGATAATGAATCAATGTTCAATCTGTCCGAATGGATGAGAACGTGTAGGAAGGTCTTTAAAAATAAATTAGTCCGGGCTCGGTAGCTCACGCCTGTAGTCCCAGCACTTTGGGAGGCTGAGGTGGGCAGATCACTTGAGGTCAGGAGTTCGAGACCAGCCTGACCAACATGGTGAAAACTCTTCTCTACTAAAAATACAAAAAATTAGCTGGACATGGTGGCTCGCACCTGTAATCTCAGCTACTCAGGAGGCTGAGGTGGGAGAATCGCTTGAACCCGGGAGGTAGAGGTTGCAGTGAGCCGAGATCGCGCCACTGCACTATAGCCTAGGTGACACAGAGAGACTCCATCTCAAAAATAAAATACAATAAAATGAAAATAAAAATAAATTAAAAGCCAGGTGCAGGCTGGGCGCGGTGGCTCATACCTGTAATCCCAGCACTTTGGGAGGCTAAGGCAGGCAGATCACCTGAGCTTGGGAGTTCGAGATCAGCCTGACCAACATGGAGAAACCCCGTCTCTACTAAAAATACAAAATTAGCTGGGCATGGTGGCACATGCCTGTAATCCCAGCTACTATGGAGGGTGAGGCAAGAGAATCTCTTGAACCTGGGAGGCGGAGGTGGCGATGAACAGAGATCGCTCCATTGCACTCCAGCCTGGGCAACAAGAGCGAAACTCTGTCTCAAAAAAAAAAAAAAAAAAAAAAAAACAGCCGGGTGCAGTGGCATGTACCTGTAGCCTTCTAGCTACTTGGGAGGCTGAGGCCATGAGGATTGCTTGAATCCAGGAGTTAGAGGCCAGCCTGGGCAACATTATGAGATCCAATCTCAAAGAAAAGCAAGTAATAACAACAAATTAAACCAAGGAGGGACTCTTTTCTGTTGTTAGCAGGAGAGGGCAAGGAAGAACTTAGTTTGGAGAAGCTAGAGTACCCAGAGTGCTAGGTCATGGGGTCAAAGTTGAGGATGGGGGGGTCCAGTTTTCAGATTAGACCCTCTGGAGTTTGAGGCCCCAGTGGCTACCCCAACTGTGCCAGGCTCCTTTTTTTTTTTTTTTTTTGAGATGGAGTCTCGCTCTGCCGCCCAGGCTGGAGTGCAGTGGCCAGATCTCAGCTCACTGCAAGCTCCGCCTCCTGGGTTTACGCCATTCTCCTGCCTCAGCCTCCCGAGTAGCTGGGACTACAGGCGCCCGCCACGTCGCCCGGCTAGTTTTTTGTATTTTTTTTTAGTAGAGACGGGGTTTCACCGTGTTAGCCAGGATGGTCTCGATCTCCTGACCTCGTGATCCACCCGTCTCGGCCTCCCAAAGTGCTGGGATTACAGGCTTGAGCCACCGCGCCCGGCCACCAGGCTCCTCTTGAAGTTGGCTCCTAGAAAACTTCTTCCAACCTTTAGGACTCCTGCCTAATTTGTTGCCACTCTGTGCTCTAGCTACACAGAACTATTTTGAGTTCCCTAAAGGATCATGTTCCGTCACCTCCAGGTCTTGGCACAGCCTGTTTCCTGTTCCTGCACACTCCCCACTCCTCCACCCTCACCACACTGAGCCTCACCTGGCTACCGTCTGCAGGTCCTTTAGTGCACAAGCTGCTTCCTCTCAGAACTTTCTCTGATCTCCCCAGTAGCCATCTCTGGGCTCCCACAAGACCCCCTTCTTCACCCACTTCTTCTTCTTCTTTTTTTTTTTTTTTGAGATGGAGTCTTGCTCTGTCGCCCAGACTGGAGTGCAGTGGCACAATCTCAGCTCACTGCAACCTCCACCTCCTGGGTTTGAGCAATTCTCCTGCCTCAGCCTCCTGAGTAGCTGGGATTACAGGTGCATGCCGCCATGCCCAGCTAATTTTTATATTTTTTTAGTAGAGACAGGGTTTCACCATGTTGGCTGGGCTGGTCTTGAACTCCCAAGCTCAGGTGATCCGCCTGCCTCGGCCTCCCAAAGTGCTGGGATTACAGGCATCAGCCACCATGCCTGGCCCCTTCTTCACCCACTTCTCACCCTTTATGACATCTTTTTTTTTTTTTTT